>NC_087200.1:39012211-39044711 GCF_015104395.2 Macrobrachium nipponense
ATCACCTATTATTACGTGGAAAAAAATTCAAATCGCCCCATATTACGATAATACATGAGTACAATTGCTTCATATACATATATATATATATATATATATATATATATATATATATATATATATACATATATATGTATGTATAATATTTATGTATATATGTATAGTTATATATATATATATATAATATATATATGATAATATAAGCGTATGTATGTATGTATGTATGTATGTTTTGTGTGTGTGTGTATGTATGTAGGTATGCTTGTGTTTTTGTTTGTTTATATAGGATTGTGGGGGAACGGCGATCGACCAAACAAGTGGCCGTGATCGACTGGTAGATCGCCATCGACAGTTTGGCCATCTCTGCTTTAAGGTGTCTTTTTATTGAAGAATTAGGTACGGCTATTGTTTTGTGGGTCTATTTTATTGGAATTGAATTGAATTATGGTTTTTTGGCTCAGAAGCCAAGCACTGCGGCAGCTCAGGCCATTCAGCGCTTATACGTTAATAGTTCATTAATGCCAGTATCAATTATGTATAGACTAAAAAAAAAAGAAAAAACATTTAAAATATACGCTGTAGATTTCAGAGAAGACCAGCTTCAATGATAAATCCAAAAAATGTCCTGGCATCATACATCAACCCTTCTCCAAGGACCTTGGGAAAGTTGAACACGCCACTCCCACCTAGAGCCTTAGAGGAGTAACGCCTCCCATGATCCCCAGGACTGGGACACTCGGCAAAAGTCCTACAGTCAAGTGGGGCAAACTATCTCCATGAAAAGATTTAATAAATATAGTCTCCAAAAACACTATAATTTTACTGTGCTGTATATATATAAAAAAAATCTATATGTAAAAAAAAGAAAAAAAAGAAAAATTATAAAATACTAATCTCCTTGCACAATAACCAAATAATTAAAACTTATAAAAATAGCTTATTTTCTTTAAAAATTTAACTAAATTAGCTATATTACATATTTTGCCCCAATACCTCTCTCCTGGACTTGCCATGTACACAGGTTGATCTTCTGACTTGATCGAAAAGAGGACATTCAACAAGGATATGTTCCACAGTTAACGTACTATTGCACGAGTTGCATTGTGGAATTTGTCTTTCCTCTCCACTTTGCAACAAATACCTGTGTGTGATGTACGTATGGCCAATACGCAATCTGGTCAGAACTGCACTTGTCCTCCGATCAGGTTGGTTTGATGATTCAGTTTAAAATTGCTTTCTAATCTGTCCCACCAATTTTGCCATTTATCTAATGGCAAAATTGGCACATGAGGGAGTGACATGTGGAATGCTAAGTTTGGCGGTATTTTGCTATCCAATAGCTTCTCTAGCTGCTGTGTTTGCCTTCTCATTACCTAAAATGCCAACGTGGGCTGTACCCAACAGAATCTCACTTCGATAAGTTTCCACGAGTGAAAGAGGACCAGCCAGTCTTGCACTTCTCGTACTAAATGGTGAGAGGGCATGTGCTGCTTTAACGCAATGAAAATGCTGGCAGAGTCACTATATATTACAGAAGTTTCATTATATGACCCTATGTTAAAAACATGTTTCACTGCTTGAAGTACAGCAAAGATCTCAGCGGTAAAAGCAGAGCAGGAAGGGGCAATTCTCTCTTAATTACGGTTTCGTCAGAAATGACGGCACATCCAACTCCATCATTTGACTTTGCACCATCTGTAAATATATTACGTCCTCTGTGATTTCTTGCATGAGCTAAAATTCCGCTTTTAGTATTTCATTGGATTTTTCTATCTTTCCTCCACTTGTAGCACATACTTGAATGGAGGGCTTGCACCAAGGTGGTGTCCTGGGGTAAGTTTCCTGTACTATAGGTTCTGAAAATAACCCAATTTCCCTGCTTCCATTTTTGCACCGTACCTCCAGTGACTTAGGCAGTTAGGGTCTATTTGCCCCACGATCTAAAGGAGTTCTTACATACTTATAGTTTGGATTATTATCTGAAGTAATTGACCTTGCTAAGAACCTAGGACTCATTTTTCTCTACATATTGAAAGGGGAGGTAATCCTGAATCCACATACCGATTGGCTACAGGAGAAGTTCTATAAGCACATATGCAGAGTCCCAGGTTATGAACAGTGTCTAATGTCTCTACATTGCTTTTACAGGCAGAGCTATATATCTGACAGGCATAATCTACCTTAGGAATGTGTGTATCAGCACCACTTTGAGTTTTATTATCTAAATGTTAATATGCTTGGGTTAGAGATGTTAAATGATCGTAATCAACATCTATACAAGTAGATTTTTCATATGATGACCAGTCAGCTTCTTCAATCTTCCAATTTGGGAGACAAGAAGAAGGAACAATGTGGACATATTTAAGATGTTTTGGTCAGTGATCACTTCCATATAAAAACTTATTCACTGACCATTGGTAATCTAATGTTAGGGATGCTGAGCAAATTATGGTGGACATCATATCTAGTAGGTGAACCAACATTCAATAAAACCACATTATTGCCAGCAAGTAGCTGTTCTTCAAGGTTACCCCATCTATCACAAATTGAGCTCCCCCACAAGGTATGCTTTGCATTAAAATCCCCCATTAGGATAAATGGGGTTGGTAACTGATCAACCAAATGTTGAAGATCATTCATATCTAATTGTCCACTGTTTCCCGAGTCATCAACTAGATGTTCTTCTAACCTTGGTTCAAGATATAAAGAACATAAGGTATAAAGAACATAAGGTAATCTTTTTATCCATCTTTATTTGAATTGCACATGCCTAGAGTACAGTGTCTATTTGGATCATGTTGCACTTTACTGATTTCTGAACAATGAAGCCTGTGCCTCCCTGAGCCCTGTTTCTTGGTTGAGGAGAACTATAAAGGTAGTAATTTAAACCTGGGTTGTACGGTCTATTGGCAATTTATTTTCTTGGAGAAATAACTTTTGCATCAGATTCCCTAAACATGGCTTTAACTTGTTCTGAACTAGAAAAAATACTTCTACAATTCCATTGTATGATTGACATTGTGTTAAAATTGACTGAATTGATTTTCTTATCCTGAGGGACTTATTTATACAAGTTTTACATGTCTCTTGATGGCCTAGATATAGCTGGTTTAATATTCACACTTTTGCTTTTCCTATTTTTTTATTAGTTGGTGGAGAGTGGATATCAGCCTCCGTGATAATTTATTTTCTAGTATTACACTCCTTCAACTTCTCTACGCAATATTTTTCTTGTGCATCAAGTGGAGTTTTAAGACACTTTTCTGTGGGTGAAATACATTTTTTTCCTTGTAGATTGAGGAGAGTTTGAAGGGGTCCTATGTCTTTTTGGACCTTGGAAGGGGTCCAGGTCTATTAAGTCAGGTAGTGACTCTGCTTTAGACAAAACTTGCAGAGTGAATAGCAGTTGGGGGGGAAGTTGGGTCTCTCCCAGAGAAGGACTGCCTACTTCTAAGGGCAGTAATCCTGCCTGGAATGGAGGTGCTTAAGCCTCAACCAGCTGAGCACCCAACCCAGTAGACTGGGTCTCCTCCACTAGGGCCACAGCACCAACTGCACGAGAAGGTGCTACAACTCTGGATGGAATGATCTCTGTTGAGGTAGTGTCCTGGCATAACTTTTTGATCTTCCAAGCAACCTTTTTGCATAACATATGGTTGTATGCTCAGCCTTTGCTTTATATATGTCCGCATCTTCAAAGTTAAATTCTTGACATCTATTGTCAGTGGCTTTGTGCTCAAGGAAAGTTAGCACATTTAGGCTTGGCTGAACATGATCCATGTTCTGGACCTGAGCAATTGCTACAGACACTCTTGTTCTGGCTTAATCTGGATGCATGTCCAAATTCGAAACAATTGTAGCATTGCAAAGGTTTTGGATTGAATGGCCTTACCCTTACCCTGACATTATCAATTATCACATGAGATGGAACGTTGTCCTGAAAAGTGAAAACTATCATATTGACTCTACATACCTTCCTAACTTTCCAGACAGATGGTGGGCTCATTTCTAATATTTCACTTTCTTCAAATTCATAGAGGACTTTGTCAAATACTACTCCTTTTCTGTAACTGAAACCAAAGTGTGGCTTGACCGCCTTTATTATACTATTCTTACCAGTATCTATGACGTAGAGCATTTGTGATTGTCTTTTTGATCTTCAATGTATTAAGACAGAGTTCTTTCCAAATCGACATATATCACTATCATCAATCTCTCCAATTTCCTGTCATAGATACCTAGTAAATTTAAAATGGTTATATTCGCCTTCTTTTGCAGTTATTGTAATCCATGCAGGAGGTTGTGGTTTCCTTGCGGAATCATTCATAATTTGATTAGCTTGTGGGATATTTGACAGATATTTTGATGGCTTGTAGACATCTAAATTCTTGGGAACCTTATTGGTAAGTGCTCCTTTAACCAATGATTTATTTATGATTACAGCTTCTATATCAGTACAAGCATTTAGTGCTTCTTCATGTTTGTCAAAAGGGACTTATTCTTCCTATTTTGGTTCATCTTCATTCAAGTTCATTCTAATTTCCGAAATTGCACCATAAGTACCCAAAGATGTTGCAACAGTTTTAAATGTGCACTCAGAAGGAATGAGTTTAATGTGAATTGTACTTAGATTCCTGACATTTGCAGATTTAAAAGGGCCTTGATTTAATCAGTTACGAGCAGGATAAAAGACCCCATTTCGGCTCAACCTCGACACCTGACCCCAATTTGGCTCAGGCGACAAACTCCAAAAAGTCGCCTTTATCTTAACCTCACGTACGTTGACCATTAACAACCCCCATGGAAAAAACACTAAATATTTCGCTCTAGTTCAGAAAAAACCCACAAATTGGCTCATGAAAAACTCTTAGGATATGAGGACCATGGTTTCGCTCGACCCCCTTGAAAATACCTAACCCCATTTTGGCTTGGGATATACTATACGGATGAAAAAACCACCATTTCACATAAATATGAATAAGAGTGAAAAAATTCCAAGTTCCTTAACCTAACCTAACCTAACCTAACCCAACCCAACCTATTGGCTCAAGATATACTCTACAGATGAAAGACCACCATTTCACATAAATATGAATGAGTGCAAAAATTCTAACTCCCTTAACCTAACCTAACCTAACCTAACCTGCTGAGTGAAAAAATTCTAAGTCCCTCAGCCTAACCTAACCTAACCCGCTGATAGAAAAACATGTCATATCACGTGATAGTATAAATGTGAAAAGATTTCCAATTTCCATTCAAATTCAGATAAGCAACTGATAAGCACCCACACCAGTCACTGTTTTCTCCATGACTCACTGCCAGATGCACAACATGTTATATCATGTGATAGTATGAACGCAAAAAGATTTCTAAACTCAATAACCTAACATAATGAAACTCTATGGAAAGTTGAACAATAAAGAATTAGGGTAATAAAAACCAATTATGACCATTCACATATTTTTATTACATAAACTGGTACACATTAACAAGTGTCAGATTCACGCGTTTCTCCCGAGACGCATTAAAAAACAATACCGCCACGACTCCCTATCAGCAACCTCAAACAGCTAAACAATTTTACAATAAAAAACCACATTTTCTAAATTCATTATCTTGTACCATTCAACGTTCGTCCTCTGCATGTGTCCTGTGCAGAACAACCCCTCCTTTCCTAAGGAAGAGAAATAAAGGGACTTAGAAGAACTGAACACTTGCAAGAAATAAAAAATAATTATATGATGTATATTAAACAACATCAAAAACGATTATTACCTTTTATTTAATGAATGCATGCACTCCTTGTATGTGGCAGCCCGTTTACCACCAGAACTCCAATGAGAACATTCACTCTTTTGAAATACTTGAAATAGTATTCCATCACCCACCTGTCATAACTTTCCAAATGACACAATGAGAAGACAATGTTCATTAATGACAAAACTGATTTCAACCATCTATGACTTGTACAGTGAACGAAGAAAACAGTGTAAAGACCGCACTTGAATTAATTATCTGGCTGTATCTGCCTTACAGACTGGTGAAGGACAAATCCCGAAGTAGCGTGGAGAAAAGTGAAAAGCCACCCAAATAAATTTTAGGGTTTATATCATAACTGTCAAAAAAGAAGATTGCATCCCTAGGTGAACAGTCAGTATAAAAACACACCCAGTGCCCAACAACATCAGTACTAGAAGCTGAAGGCAGAGTATTAGATATAAAACTAACAGTTTAATTCTATTCGCAAGTATTATGAATGTACCCACTTCATCTGACGCGAACACACCTAAATACTTAATAACACTCCCTAGCAAATCTTGTAAAGCAGTCTCAATTTCTTTTGTATCCAACACTCCTAACCCCAAACATCACACTGAACGACTCTATCCGAATCAATTGTTGAAATACCCTTGGTGTCTCCAAACAATAAAATCCTGAAAGGATGAGGCACACCTGTTCCCAGCTTTATAGATATTCTCAAACTGGCTGAAATTTCAACCGGCATTGAATCTTCAACCTCCTCTGTGATGAAGCCAAAACAATAGACAGCCCTTCTGTTTTTAAAACTGTCGTAGGTGATGAGGTTATCATGACCACCTCCTATTGACTTCTGTGTCTCATAAAACAATTGCGTGACAGTATTAGGAAAACGACAGTTGATGTTATGCATTGTATTCCCATTAACAGTGATGTGCACACTATTCAAGTCGTATGCGCCAAAGTACAAACTATTGGCCGTGTAATTCCCTGAAAACTACTGCATACCAACCATAGTTAATGTAATCTTTTCAGGTATACAGGTGTCGAAAGGTTGATCTATTAAAATGGAATCCTCGTTCTGCCCAATAATGTATGTTTTATATAAAGTCTTATCAAATATATATTGTATTGGGTTAACCGCTAGAGCTGCTTTTAAACAGACATGGTGTTAAATGGGGGGTAACCAGATCAATCCACAACTTGGCTTTGTTATATTCAGATGGTTTAAGTGAGTGTTGGTGTGGGCACCCATCACCCAGTTGTTGTTAGCCATTTCGAGCCTTATCCTTAAATCCACGAATCCAACAAATACATGTCTACTCGCTAGATATATAAGGAGTGGAAAGTATGTGTGAACTCCTCTTGTCTTAACGGAGCTCATCACCCGAGTTTCCCACATACCCGTCTGTCCGAAAGAAGCGGCTGTATAGGTTTGTGTAACACCATGTGTGGCGTGAAACTCATCGTGGAAAAACCCACTCATACCAAAAATCGGTAGCGTGCTGGTTTTCACACTCTTGAGCATTTTTATGTATGATTGATAGTTAAAAACGGGACATGATTCCACCAGCTTTTCGTTCAAGAAGACAGAGACGGATTTAAAAAGCGTATTTCTTATACTGTTAACGAGTGCAACATGTGCATCGTCCGGCAGCTGTGCATCGCCACTAACCACTGTGATGTATAATTCCAAAGCTATGCTCAACAAATCCAAGAAGGAACCTGTGACTCTGTTAATACGAAACTCGATATAGGTATCACTAAGGATTTGATTTATAGAATTGTTGCTAGGTGTGATATCCAACCTTTCCTTCGAATTAATCAAATTTTCTATAATCCTATGTTTGTTCACATTCTGGAACAATTCTGAGATGCCCGCAATATATGAAGAGACAGGAACCTTGTTTCCCGTCCCTGGCACATAAGGAACCATACCTGCCATTTCACAAAAATTGCAAGAGGGAGAGAATGCGTGCATGCATCTTCTCGATTTAACCCGTCCATTCTTCTTCTCGTCTTCGTAGCCGACCGAGCAGGTGTGCGTTTCACTCTACCCAACCTTTTCCTGTCGACCCTCCCACTACCGCTTAGAATGCGTCTACCCGTACTTTTGAGAGCTGTCAATCTGCACCTTTTTAAAGATTCCCTTGGGCAGCTGATTGTTTTTCACTACATCCGAAAGCACTGTTTACCAAACTCTTTAGCTGAAGGTTTAGCAGCATTGAATAGGAAAGGGAGTACCCTGCGTGCAATGCCGGCTATGGCTGAAAATACACCTCCACCTCTTCTATGACTCGGATAGAAAACCGAAATGTCTTCTAGACCTGCTCCCTTTCTTAAGGGTTCGGACAAGAACAACATTTTAAATTCAACCTCCAAGGGTGGGTTGAAGATGACCCTCATATCTATTAAAAAACCTTTAATATCTCCCTTGAATATTAAGCAGAGCACTCGTTTAAGCGTTCATAATTACACGAGCATGAAAAGTGAACAACTTAAAGGTCGAAAAGAATGCAGTTTTATACATCTGGGTCTTATATGAAGTACACAGGTGACGCTCAAGTCATTATTGAAATGAATGCACCTTTCGTTCTGGTTGGTGATGATGATTGAAATCTGTTCTAGAATGTTCATGTTCAGCACTCTGTATATCGCAATGTGTATCCCCTTCGCTTTGGCGCTCTCTTATGTTAAACAATCCAATATATTTACTGTTTCCCTCCAAAATCAGTCGGTTGAATAATATCAGTATACACATACATATAATCTACACTGCAATTATCGGGTAAGGAATCAACTGAGAGATGTGCGTTCACCATACAGGGCTGTAAACTTCGTATGCAGTATTATTTTTAAAACCCAGCAATCTGGTCACTTTATTACAGAATTTGACGGACACACTTTTAATGTCCCCCACCTCAATCCTCCCCTTCTTAACATGAGGGATAATAATTCTCCTGCTGTCTTCATCCCAAACAAATACATCGTTACAGTTGAAAACATTTTTGTATTCACTGTCAAAATATACTGTTAATTGTTCAAAAATATCCCTGTTAAGTGCCCTCACCAGCTTTTTCATGTCCCCCGCTAACACAGCCGATGTCGGTCTATAGATATAGGCGTGCTTGTTATTTTTACCGCGTTAGTAACAAACTCGAGGGAGAATTCTTCATCTCTTGATAATACAGCATAATAAACTCCCGAAAGGAATATAGGAGCAGGTAACTTATTAACAAACCCAGAAGCTGAGTTATTCACGTACTTGTCCAAGCAGCCTACAATGCTCACATATATAACGTTATCACCTGTCATACTGGCGAAGTACTGCACATAATTTCGCTCATCTAAGTCTTATAGGAAGGGTGCATGACACACTTTTATCTTTAATAAACTTAATGTCCTCCCCCTTCTGATTCGTCACACCAATGGAAATTAATCTACCACATTTGTATTTAAAGGGTTACAAACTGTATTATGTGAACCTCTACCCTGTCCACATTCCAACGTGAAACAGTCCAAGATATTTACTGTTTTATCACCCAGCGATGAGGGTTGAATAATGTTGGAATATAAATAAACATAATCGATACTGTGATCAACACCCCCACGCCATAAATACTGTATTGCACTACTATGTTAAATTCTAATAAACACGCAGCCCTAATACTAAACTTTACAGCAACTGAAACAACAACTCCTACTTTTGCAACCTCAGCATTCACGTATGTGAGGCTCATCCTCTTCAAATTATTCCATGAAAATAACCCTTCCCTACACATAACACGCCAAAGTATGCACAGTAAAATGTTTCCAGTTGTTCTGTAATGTCTGTATTGAGTGCTCTAAGTCAATCTATTCATATCCACCGCTAATAAGCCAACAGCGGCAACATACGTGAAAGCATTTGAGCAAGTTGTCGAACTCTGATTTAAGGGGACTTTAAACTGAAGTGTGAAATCTTCATCTTCTGGTGTGACAGCGTAGTATTCGTTTGGGAGTGTAACCCCTATGACACCTAATTCATATTCTACCTCTTTTGATAGAGTTATGGGAGTGGCCAACCTGTTTATAAATTTACAGGGCCAGTTTTAAGGACATAAATCTAGGCACACCCCACTGTTCACATATACAATGCAATTGCTACACATGCTGAACACAATGCTGGTAATACACATTATTGAGGTCATATATACCATACAGCTTAGAAGGGATGAATAAAAGTATAAAAATTAATTGTATTTATTATACAAAATAATGTAACATACATACATACACATGTACTACATATGCAGGTTGGCAAACATTTTTGTTTTTTTTTACGTAAGCAGGTCACAGAGCTATGCTCTGTTCAACCCCGAAGCTTAATTCCTCCGTGTCCATCACTTCCAAATGCCTCAATTTGGAAAATGAATCCTTCAACAGCACGTCTCCTTCACACTTCTCTTCCATGAAGGATAAAACTGACTCCTTGACAACTATATGTGACCTTTCCATGGCGTTTCATCTCGCCAAAGGAGATAATCCAGGTAGGTATTGGTTTGACCAGACACAGTTCACATGACCTATACCTTTGTCCTATCCCTGCAGGGAATAGGACATATTTCACATATTCACACGATACTTTTTTAAATTGAATTTTCAAACTCTTCACCGCTGAATAGAAGTGATTGTATCTCATTTCTCTCATATCGTTTCGCAACCTTTCCATGTGGTCTTCATCCTTGGAATACATTATACTCGATTTGGCGAGTTCATTGTCTTCTATGGGTGCACCAATTCCATATTGGGTTAACAATGTGAAGATGATGGGAAGGTCGGGTTCTTCAGCATCGAGCACTGTCAGAATGGTGGTGTCTTCTCTCCCACGGTGATGGAGTGAAGCGTAACTAGTCCCGGCTCTGTTGTAACTGTGACCCGCGATGTCAGTGTAAGGGTAAACCCTCACGATGTCTTCAACTAATCCATAATTTCGACATGTTACACAGTTAGTGACTACAACCAGGCAACACTACTTCTTGAACTTGGTCTCGGATAAACTCCCCAAAACCAGCTTGCAGGGTGAAAAAGCCATCTCGAACAGTGAATGGGAGTGTGCACATCAACACTCGGTGAGCCTAAATGTGCTAATGCACTCTTAAACTTACCACGGTTTCCACATCCTCTCCGCTCCATCGTGATTCATGCTAAGCTGGCCCCCTCTTCGAAACTTTATTGCGCCCGCATGATTGGACAGGTTCATCTATGATACTTTTGCGATACGCCGATACAACTGCTCCCTTCAAAAGTTTATCACATCCGCAGGATTGAACGGGTCCACCTCTGAGAATTTAATGATTCATCAATACGGCAGCTAAACATTCCCCTTTTTCTTTGCTACCCCATTCTTTATTGTTCTGCTACCTCCTTTCTTAGCCAAATTGTGCCCAGCTTCTATCTGTCTTTTTATAGCGGTATTTCTCACCATCTCTTCCCTAATACCTCCATGTTTGATTGAATACTTATAACTGGGTATGTTGTTATTTGATTGAAATTCTCTAGCCACATCTAAAATGTCATATCTGTTAAGAGGGTGGGACAGGTCTCCTTCTTCATTCCATTCAGTTGCGCCTGAATTTTGCAGATGATTAACCAAGGCTGTTACATACAGTATCTGATGATCTTTGAACAATATAGGAATAACAATTGTCTGGTCGGGATTTACTCTTTTGCGGGTAACTTCGCGGTTGAGCACATTCAAAATTAGTGGCTCTCCCTCCTTCTTCTTTGCACGGTCATCCCCAATGGGAGGTAAAGGAGGTGGAGGTGTAAATGTTTTAGCATTCATGGGAAAATTTGCGCTTCTCTGCTCGTTAAGAGGAATGTGTGCATCACCTGCACCTATGTTTACCCTACCTCTCCCCCCCCTGCTGTCTTCACTGCTTGCATTGATGCTGTTACCATCATTATTATTATTGTAGTAAGGGAAAAAAACTCTATCACGAGAGTATATATTAATGTTCTAAAGGGTCCACAATAATACAAAGTGTAAAAAGTCCGTGTATAATTTTGAAGACTTTACAGAAAGCTTCTAACCCTTCACAGGGAAGGGTTCGAAAGCTTTCTGTAAAGTCTTCAAAATTATACAGGACTTTTTACACTTTGTATTATTGTGGACCCTTTAGAACATTATTATTATTATTATTATTGAAATCGCTTTTGACGCTATGGTTATTAACATTGTTGTTGTTGTTATTATTGCTGACACTGTTACCACAAGTTTCCCGACTTTTGTTAACCTCTCATACATGATGGTCGGTACAACGTACAACTCCTTATTTTTTTTTTATTTTCCTATTTAAAAAGATTTCCTATTAAACTGGCTGTTAAAGGAAGTAATACAGACAGAATAGCGCCGCCTTTGTGACTCTTCAATATGTTTTTCTTCACTATTGTTGTCGTTTTCAAGGATACTTGACAGATTTCCCTCTTGCACCTTCTGAGCTTTTTAATGAGGGTTGTTTCTCTGGTCAGATTACCATGAAGAAAATTTCTAAAAATTTCGGATATGGTAGTGATGAATGCTCTGCTTAATGTGGGAATTATTCTACTCCTCTCGGAGGGGGACAAACGGGAGATGAATAAAATAAAATCTTTGTTTTTATGTATTAAAACTTCCTTTTTAATACTCATGTCTGCACAATTTGCGATTCGTCGACCCACAAATTAAATTGAGCAGGAAAACCCTTCCAATTAACATAATATTGCGTTCTGTTGCCTCTCCTCCTACTCCCTAAGATGGTGTCGTTGTAGGTTTCAGGCAATTCGGTAGGTATTAATTCTTCTCTGCAGAATGTACCTTTTATTTCTTCTCCCGCTAAATCTTCTAAGATGTAAACTGTAGGATTTTGTAGAGTGACGAGCTTCTCGATTATAAAAATTTCTAGTGTGTTTTGAACTGTGTATCCTCTCCTGAAAGCAGCATTCAGGTTTTCGTCAGCTATGTGTAAAGTGTCTCCAATGTTCAAGGTTGAACTGGTGCGGCCCGTTGTTGGAAAGGCGTTTTTATACATTCTCGAGAACTAACTTTTAAGTCCGCTTTAGTCTTCATTGCATGCACCTCCTTGAGCATCTGCCCATTCTCTAAATCCTTGTGTGGTGAGTTGTTATAGCTCTCAACTATGTCCTGCAGAATGTCGATATATTTCAATGTGTTCTTGTGTGTAAGGTATCTGTATATCCAGTTTTTAATGGTTATCACCCTTTCAGCTATAGAAGCTTTAATTTCCCACGAGTAGACACTCGATAACAACACGTTCCTACTGTTTAGATATTTCCTCACATGTTTGTTATAATATTCGCTACCTTCGTTGCTGTTCAGACGGGACAGTCCTGAAAAATCACTAGATTCTAGAAACGCTTTTAGAACATCGCGCACTGTGACACCGTCTTTCTTTTTCAGAGGGAGGACGTGTAAATACCTCGAAAATTGGTCGATGACGAATAGCAGATATTTATAACCTTCATTGTGTGGAGCGAGCTTTGACATGCCGGCCAGATCTGTGCTGGCCGCCACTCGAGGTTTGGAAGATATGATTTTCCTTCTAAGGAAATGTTTGCGTGTGGTTTTATGTAAGGTGTTTGAAGGCTGGCCCCATAAAAAAAACCTGTGACATCCGCTTTAGTTATGTTCCTCTTCTCCTTCGCTGCTTTGAGTAGCGCATTCACACTGCTAAAACAGCTAGGTTGCGTCACATTCTCATATAAATTCCTGAGCAGTTGGAACTGTTCTTCAGTCATATTTGGTATTCAGTCTCTCCAAGGATATTCGTTCTGATCTATAATAGTTCGGGTGTTGATGGAGTGAAGTCCACTAATGGATACCCATACCGATTATGTGTTAAAGCTCTTTTGTATATGTCCGAAAACTCCGCACTCCTTCGCTGGATGAAACAACTGTCTACCCAAAATTTCAATCTGTCCGATGTCACGGTTCTTCATGAGGATGTAATTGGAGTAGTTGAGACTGCTGTTCCTGCTGTTGCCCGAGGGGAAAGCGTTCTGGGTTATGAAAATCACCGATATGCCCAAATGCTGTCCTGCAGTGAATGCCTGGGTAACGAATTCATTGTCACTAGCTTCAGGAAAACAGTCATCCAGTACAAATAACATACCTTTACCATCCTCCTTTCCTCTTTCTGTGTAATCGAATGGCTTAGTATCTCTTTGGATACTTTGAATTTAGGACTTATGGTGTGATGTCTTTCCAGAGGGTGTTCACTCACCCCACAATATAAAATAAAGTGGAAGTTGGCCCCATACATTTCAATTATGTTCTGACACAGTATCAATTTTCCACTGTTGTTGAAACCTGCTATGATAATTCATGCAGGAACGGCGAAAAGGCTTAAGATTTCTCCCTGGAAGGGACCCGTTTCCACGATCACAGTTAAAACGTTACTGAGCAGATGCGACGTTTACCTGAGTGTTACATATAGGTGAGGGTTGTGGAGAAATGAAAAGGATTGTGCAATGTTTTTTATTTGTCATAATTTTTTATATATATAGGTGAGGGTTGTAGAGAAATGAATTTGATTGTGCGATGATTTTATTAGTCATAATTTTTTTACATACATCCAGAATAATTTAAACTATAACTTAATAGATAAATTTGAATATACAGGCACACATTTTAGCGAGTGACAAATCTACTCAGGCCGAGCCGACTTTTATTAGCAGGGGGAGGAAACATCAACTTCGCCCAAGAATTTGCGAGGGCAGTTATCGGATGCTGCTGCTGGTGCTGCTTAACCTCCAATTTGCTGTCTACTCTCCATCTTTTGGAACAACTTTTTATCTTGGGGAAGCAGTGTGAAGGAGTGGGCGGTTGAAAGTCATGAAGTGGGGAGGAGGCTTTGGATGTGCTTACCACGGCTGGTGATGGTGGCGGCGGCAGAGATGCCAGGATCTCCTAATCATCATCTTCTTCTCAACTACTTCCGCTCCTCCCACTCGTTCATTTACCGGGATCTGAGAGTGACTGTAAGTGAGGGATTTATAAGGGGTGATGTAATACCTCTTATCTTCTAAAGGACAGAGCTACCTTCCCATGTCGGGTGTGACACATCGTTCCTCCCACCATCTGCAAATTATGAAACATGGTGTAAGTGATCTCATTATTCTCAATTACATCTCGGGATTGGCTATGACTAATGAATCTTTTGGCAATATCTTTGAATCCCCTTTAAAGTGTTACACTGACTGTTTTGTGTTTCATATGAATAAACTTTGGGTTTTACACTGATGAACTCTGATAAGTTCGACGCCTGTTTCAACTTTGACAAGTCCAAGTTCCCCCTTGCGCGTGCCATCATACACTTCATGAGTTTTGGGAAAGTTGCTCAAATCCAGGTACGGTTTAAGTACATCCTTCAATTTGCGTGCGAGATTGTCAGTCTCCAGGGAGAAGATCAACCTGTCAGTGTCAGTGTACAGGAGCTTAACTCTATCACCATACAGTTTTTGAAGGACGTCATAACGGAACTTGTACATCATGTCCTTAGTCAGGTCCAGTATGCTGAACCCGACATAGATCGCGGATTCTGCCGTAACGGTCTCTCTGCAGTGATTCACAATGTACTGTTGATTGTTCAACCTTTCAAAGGACTTGTATGTGTGCTTAGACACATTTCTAAGTAGTAAGGTTCTTCGGTGGTGACAACTTTCCTGGTGGAATAGTTCAAAGGGTTTTTAATGGTCACGCCAAAAAAGACCGTTCATCAAGATTTTGATGGTGTTCTTCTTGTCAGGGCCTGGTTCTTTCACTCTCCTCTCCGCATTCTCTGTGATGTATTCCCTTAAATAAAATCCTTGTTTGAACTTGTAAACTTTTCTTATCATGTTGACTTCTAAACCGAGTCTTATTAATGTTTACAATAGGGGAAGACAAATTAAGTGGTTTTGCATTGGCAGGTGTGTGACTACCAGTTTGACAATTTTTTAGGGAGCTTCACATTAAACTTTTCCAATAGGCTTTTAGTGTAAGGGGATAGATCCTGGAAAGTTACGTTCATGTGATGTATAGCTATAGAGGAACTCATCTGTCCTGAGAGCGACATCATCCCTAACATTCTTAGTATTGAGGAGGATGAAATAACCGTGTTCTCCCTGCGAATTGATGGCTGTGATATCGCTGGTGGTAAACCTCTCAAGTTCGGCGGGGGAGAGATCCGTTATTTCATCCAGAGGCATTTTATATCTGCTCATCACGGTAGGATAAAGACTTGTAAAATCGACGTACAGTATATATGATTGTCAGTCACCAGCTTTAAATTGTGGGTTTAACTCAGGGTTGTTCGCAATGACGTGCCTTGGGACTAGACTGCAGAAACCGCCTTTGATGTTGTTAGCGATCAGTTGGTATGTTTCCCCATTGGAAATTAGGGGGAGGCGCGTTCACGAAGTGCAGAGAAAATCGTCTAGTGAGAGGGAGGTAGACGTTGAATAGTAAACTAGATCCAGTCCAAACTGTGTATAAGCGGCCTTCCTCCAAGCTAAGTAAACATCCCCCAATAATCCTACGTCCATGAGAAGGTATAAAACTGGGTAATCCAGTAAGTTAAAACAGTTTGCAGCATTACACACTTTGCAGACGCGTTCATATCCTTCACAGGGTATGTTTTCCCCTGTTAGCGAGGAATTGAAAGACGCTTTGGGAGGGATGCCAGGTTTTTGCAACGCTTCGAAACCTGTGACGTAGTCGTAAGGGTAGTACTGTTTACCTGTGCTCAAAACTAGTTTGGTGCACTCGTCGGGATACTTAGATAACATCCGGTGTGTGATTTCCAAAGCTTCTTTCTGCTTGATGTGACTCGACGCGAGACTGAAAAGCGATCCTCTGATCTGTGGCTTTCTATCAATCTGAAGTTGCCAGTTTTAAGCGAATAAAATGTCCCTCCATCACGTTTCAAGATTTCGAAGTTATGCTTGATGGCCGCTTCTTTCAAGATGATCGTAAGACAAATTGTGTATGGCTCTGTCTGTATATTTCAAATGAAAATTACACTTCCTGCATAATGCGCACACATAGTTGTCCATCGGTATGTGGTGCGCGTGATGCCGCACTTTGAAAGTGTTATCGGTGAACTCAATGTTGCAATTTTTGCAGTATGTAGCTTGTTCAAACTGGTGGGTTGTTTCAGAAGTCATGCTTATTTTGTGTGTCACCATCATCTCACGTATCCTGGCCCCTTCATACCTCCAAAAAAATATGAAATATAATTCTTCAATAAAGACAATATTCAAATAAGAAGTCTTAGTAATTTTTCGATAAAAACGGCTTCAAAATAATGGCAATACGAAGTTTAACTCTTGGGTAAAGACAACCTGAAGAGAAATCAACATATAAGCTCATTCTTCAACAGAGACAATATCAAATCAGTGGCAATAAGAAACTTGATTCATCAGTAAAGACGCCAGCAAAGAGAAGTCTAATTCTCAGTTAAAAGAAGAAAAAGAAAGCCTCAACACAGTAGCAATACGAATCTAATTCTTGAATTAGATATATATCTATATCATGTATTGCTTTGATGTCTTCACTGAAGTGTTAAGTTCCAAGTTGCCTTCAAGATGTCTTCACCGAAGTAACATGTTTCGTATTACTTTAGGTGCACCTATGGACCAATTTGGCTTCGGAATGCCTAAACGGCACCTTCATTCAACTACGAAGCTGACTTCGCTGAAGAATAACAACTCGTACCTTAGCTTACAAAAGCTTCGCTCGTTAAGAAACGAACCAGGCAATGCAAAAAGAAGAAAAAAAAAAATAAAGAACGAAGAAGTCGTCGCATTCTGCTGTACATAATAATGATGGCGGTGGTGGCAAAGCGAACGTGCTCCAATGCATCAGAGGTGAATCGTGAGGATATGTGGGTTCCAATCAAGCAAGATCATGATCAGCATCATCGTCGAACAGAAACGCTGCTTGAGCTATTGAGCTGTTTTGTATTTTTATTTATTTCCCTGAAAATGAAATATTCCTCCACGACCACTAAGTTATTCGAACAATAATTGTGCTTAAGCCATTGCGCTGTTTTGTATTTCAATTTGAGGACTGGGTGCATTTCAATGAAAATAAAATATTCCTCAGTTGCAACATTGGCATTCGAGGCACTGGCGTGATTACAATATTTCTGCTCGGGCTATTTAGCTGTTTTGGATTTTAATTCATTTCGGATTAGGCGAATTTCAATGAAAATAAAATATGCCTTCTTGTGAGACAGCTAGCCAGGTGGCTGACTCGCTCGCTTAAAATACAATCATTTAACCAATAAATTCGTTTTGAACTTACAAGCCTCGAGTTACTTCTAAAAACATATGCAGATATCTACGAAAAGTCGACATGGAAAAATCCCTCTTCCTCTGTGTCTCCGCTTACTAATACAAACTGGAGTCATAACTTTGTAAGCGCGAGCGTGCAGGCACGAAAAATAAAATACATATTATTTCAATAAAAAATATTATTCCTAAAAATGGGGAGGAAACACAAGAACTATAGTATGTATGTATGTGTATATATTGTATAATATATATATATAGATATAATATATATATAATATATCTATATATATATATATATTATTTATATATATAATGTGATTTTTCTTCTTGATAATGATGGCGTCAGCATGTGTATTTCGCTCAGCAGCCGAAGCCACGAAGCTTCCAAGGACGCGTTCCTTCATCCCCCTCCTCCTCCAAAATGACGTAATCAGTGTCCTCTCATTATATAGATTGCACCAGTGTACTGTTCTCCAATAACAGACGGCAAAAGCTAAGGATCTACAGCGTACTCCGCAGACAAAGATTTTTGTTTTTTGTTTTTTAACTCTTGTAACTTTTACCAATTTTTACTGGATCAATAAAAAAAAACTATTTTAACCTCCAATAGGATCACTACAGACAAATGAAAATAGAGTACCAGCCATTTACAATCAATGTATGTAATCTTTATTTAATAATTTTAGGCCACGGCACGAAATATAGCATGAATTTAGACCTATATGCATCACACAGTATACACCACTAGATTTTTAAGAATGTGAAAGTATGACCATTATCCGCAACCGTTATACATATGTGCCATGAAATCAAGAGATTTTTGTATTCGTTCATGAATAATAGATAACAAACTCTGTTCAGTCCTATTCATCACGAAACGCACCAGATAGAGTCAAAATGCACTTCAGATGAAACTAGCATTCTCATTCTATACACCATTCTCATCCTGTTACTTCTGCAGCATTACTACTCCTTATGAATATGAATGTTTGAAATAACTTTCATCCGTAACTTTGATTTCTTCAGCAACTGTTCTTCCCCAATAATGAACATCAACAGGTAGAATGTACTCTGCGTACACCGCGCAAACTTAAATCCTTTGTCCAACAAAACATTTGTTAAGCTTTAATCTGTTTCCTTTTTTCTGACTCATTAACATTTTATGCAATAAAACGATTAACATTAAATTGGAAAACTACAGTTTAAGCATTGAAATTGGTGTCTAAGACAAACTACATCAAAGTATGAGCAATTCACAACAACTTTTTGCAATCTGAAATAGTCATTTTCACTCATGGCATCAGATATACTAAGAAGCATCTAAGCATATCTCATAGATTTTTAAGAGTGTGGAAATATGAACACTGTCTGCAACCGTTCATGAATACTAGACAAGCAAAGCGGTTCAGTATATTCATCATAAAGCGTGCTAGATATAACGAAATCAACTTTAGATGAGACTGCAGCATTCTCGTTCTCTATATTATTCTCAAGTTACCCCTTGGAGCATTCATACTCCCTATGAATGAGAATATTTAAAACAACTTTCCTCAGGAACATTAATCCTCTGAATAATAATAATAATAATAATAATAATAATAATAATAATAATAATAATAATAATAATAATAATAATAATAATAATAATAATAATAATAATAATAATAATTTCTTTCTTTCAGTAGCAATTCGCCTTTTATTTATTGTGACTAGTTGTGAGTTAAGTGACCCAGTCGGAGTGATCCAGTTCTTAAAACTTTATACTGGGTATGCGGGAGGTTGGTATGAATGACCCCACAACCAAAATGAGTCTTCGAACACCTACCCATACCCATATCGCGCCTACTGCCTTCAGATTCGAAAGAAACTAATTCATAATAAAATGTTAATATTTCTTTCACTAGAGTATGGCAGGACTAATTTTTATTCTGTTGTCTGAGTTACCTAGGCCAATATGATTAGTGCATCAAAGGTCCCGTCCACACGGTCGACCTTTGCTCGACAAAGTCAGAACCTTGCCCGCTGTTTCTCCGCTTCTGACGTCACATCGAGGTTTGACCTAAGCTCTCTCCTGAGCTCTCTCTTTATCTGAGCTGGGTAGGCCTATTATAGTTTGTTGTTCCTGTACAAGAAAGGGGCACAGTTAAAGCAGGATAACTCGTTAATTTGATAGCATGCAAAATAAACCTTTCCACAATCAAGTTCATTAAAATATTCTGGACTGTTCCTGAGAACTTTGTCTGAGCCCGTAACCTTCTCAAAACTTGCCCTTATTGAAAAAATTTCATAAGAAACACGGCACTTCGATTATAGTCTGCACTTTACTGCTTCATTTCTTGGAAAAGATGGTAAAAACATATTCAAAATACGCATCTTCACTTCATTCTTCCTTACCATGTACTTCAAGTTATTGCTGAACATGTCTGCATACACACGCAAATATCCAATGTCCCCCACATGAAGTTCATTCCTCCAAACATTCGGGTAAGCATTATCTCGGTGGTTTATTCACGGATTACAAGGAAAACACATTTCTTAATATAAACTATTTACGCTCCAGTAATTAAGATGAAAAATGAAAAAGTTTAGCATTGAAATTTTGCTCTAATCCAGCTTTGAATGATTAGATTTATTCTTTCATTCAAAAACATTTTTTGTTTTGATAAGCGATATACGTAGTAAAATATAAATACTGACAGTATCCTACACAAAAGGAAATCTTCCTATAAAATTCACAAACCTATCAATACTTAACCTATGATGTATGACTTTCTATGCATGGAGACCTAGAACCTATCCCAGCGAATACAAAAGCTCAAATATGCCTGTGAACAAACCAACATACTTTTGCTAACAGTATAACAGCATAAACGACATTTAATTTCGCGCCATGATACCTATATATATCCGCCAGCATGAAACTGCTTGAACTAGAAATGATGATGCTTTATAAATACAATGGAAATGAGATCAGTGTGAACGTGCAATGCGTCTTGTACCGAATCATCTCGCTTCGTTTTCTGTCGGAAAGTCGTCTGGTCAAGAAAAAGCCTCTGCATCCAATCAAGTTCAAGTGAGTAACTAAAGAACAGCAGTTTCCGATCTTCACTAAGGTCCTCTTCAGGTGTACTAAGCAATAATTGTAAAGCTTACAAAGAAATAAAAAATAAAAATACAAAATTTTTACGAGAGCAATAAAAATGGGAACGGACAATTTCCATTTTAATGGCTTTTTTCAGAACATAATAAAATAGAACACAGAATTTAGGCCCAAGGCCAAGCGCAGGGACCTGAGGTCATTCAAAGCTGAAAGGGAAATTGACATTAGGAAGTTCTGAAAGGTGTAACAGGAAGAATTCCTCGCTGTTGCATTATGAACAATTGTTTGAGAGGATAGGAAGTCAATTTGAAGAACCTAAACATGAACGGAGGTGTAGTAATTTGAATGAACGAGGTTGCTGCTAGGAGCAGGAGGAACGCTTAAAAGACCGTAAGTAGTGCATAAGTGCACCACTTGAGATTGACTGACGGCACAAGTCCCCAACGGCGAATTGCTCTTTTGAAATTGTATTTTTACTTTGATTTCTTTGTAAACTTTGTAATTATTCCTTAGTACAGCTGAAGAGGACCTTAGTGAAGATCGAAAGCTCCTGATTTATATTTATTCACTTAAACTTGGTTGTATACTGTGGCTTTTTCTTAACCATTTAAGAAATAACAGGAAGATAAGTTTTCGTTACTGGAAGAGTTATCTCATTATTACAACAAAGTGCAATGGCGATTTATTCCAGTGTGGTGGGAAAATTATTAACAAACGTTCATCTAAGGTTTTATAATCTAACGAAACATAATGGATCTCTGGTTTACATTTAAAGAGCAAGTTACATGAATTAGTTTTATCAACCTCTACAACACTGAAAAGGCTTCATGAGAATTTCGCCTAGAAGACGCCCACTCTTACGACAACAGTTATTGTGGCGACTGAAATCTTTGTATCTTAGTATCATAATCTTTGATCAAAGTCTCAGCCAAACTTTCCATAATATTATCATTGCTAAAGTTTATATTGATACAAGCAATTAAAAAGTTTCTTCTGGTTAAAAAAAAATTTCGTTATGCGGACATACAAATTCTCTCTCTCTCTCTCTCTCTCTCTCTCTAAATCATATACAGCAGCCCAAGACCATACGTCTTTCATGTGCCAAGCAATCCTATAATAAAGTTCTGGAGAGAGGCGAGGGGCTGAAACAAGCCCGACTTAATTCCATATTATTTGGGATACCACGACATCAGAAGAAGCCGACGAGAATTACCTGAAGACTGCAAGGTTGCGCATCTATATTAAGCCATAATGCCCCAAAAAATACGTCCACATAAATGTGAATTTTCCACTCAACGAGAGAATCTGAAAATACATTTTGCGAGTTTGTCCTCGGTTCTAATTCTAATTCTTGAAAATGTCAGAAGTCGAATTGCAGAAATGTGAAGGTTTTCATTATAAATAGAAGGAACAAAACTATTTTACACCACTCGTTCACTTTTACTCATAAAACAATATTCTCATTACTTGCTCACTTTTACTCACTGAACAATTTCTCCTTACTTGCTCATTTCTACACATAAAACACTCTCATTATTTGCTCACAGCAAAAGGTTTGAAAGGCGTTACAGGAGGAAAACCTCGCAGTTGCACTATGAGATGATTGTTAGGAGAGGGTGGACAGTAAGATGGAAGAAAGAGAATATGAAAGGAGGTACAGTAAAAGGAATGAAATGGTTGCAGCTAGGGGCCGAAGGGACGCTGCAAAGAACCTTAAGTAATGCCCACAATGCACCGAACGAGGTGCACTGACGGCACTAACCCCTACGGGGTTTTGCGCATTTTCTCTGGAATAGACCGGAGTTACCAGATTAAAAAAAAAAGTAATTTTCAGTAATCACGATTAATCTACCCAAGACATGTAGACAATCTCTCTTGCTGTGCGTGAGTGTTCTGGGAAGATTGAGCAGTGACTTCTTTCAGCTAAGAATTGATACATGCTACAGTATAATCACATTTATATTTAAGAAATGGATGTGTGTATGTGTGTGTGTGTCTTTGAATAGAATACAGACTTTAGGCAAAGCTCTGGGATCTATGAAGTCATTTGGCGCTCAAAGGGAAATTGAGAGGAGGAAGGGTTGCCAGGCGTAACAGGAGGAAAACTTCGCAGCTGCACTACTTAACAACAGTTAAAATAGGGTGGATAGCAAGATGGAAGAAAAAGAATATGCAAGTAGGTAAAGTAAAACAAAGGAAAGGAAGTGTAGTTAGGGGCCGAAGGGGCGCTGCAAAGAACCTTACGTAATGCCTACAGTGCACCTTGTGAGGTGGACAGTGTTTCTGTGTACGATTGTCATTAAATTCTAACGCAAGAATGAAAAGTCGCCTAATAATGCAAACATCAGTCAAACAAACACTTCCTTTCAACAAGACCTTCTGTATCGTCAAAGCAAAGGAGCCGCATTAATTTTACATTTTCATCGACGTACTTAAACAAGAAACACGGGTCAGCTGCGCCTTCCTCGTCAACACTAAGCATATTCTAGAAGATTCCTCAGTCATTTGGAGAACCCAATTCGGAAACCAGGCCTTCGTATACAGGCTATTCAGACTTCCACAGTCATACATGATCAGTGATGAATCGACAACAATCGACTTGGCTTCAGTCCTGCACGAGAAAATATAATTTCTTGTCGCTCTTCAGTAAGTAAATGGCAGATACTAATGAAGAAACTTATCAGGAGACCAAGCCAAATGGTTTATCATCGGTCTCCTCTCTCTTCACTTTCTTCTCCGGTCTCTCTCTTCTCCCTTCTCTCTCTCTCCTCTCCTTCTATCCTATCTCCTCTCTCGCCTCCTCTCTTTTAGTTTAACGTAGAATTCAGGCCAAATGCCAAGCACTGGGCCCTATGAAGTCATTCAGCGCTGAAATGGAAATTGACAGTACAAAGTTTTGAAAGGTGTAACAGGAGGAAAACCTCGCAGATGCACTATGATCAAGTTTTAGGAGATGGTGGAAAGTACAACGAAGAAAGAGAATATGAAAGGAGGTACAATAAAAGGAACAAAAGTGGTTGTATCGATTGATTTCTTTTAGTGTATTTTTTCTGCAGCATTTTTTTTCTTTTTCAGAATGAGTAAAGGTTACAGACCAAAACTCCTGATACGTATTTTTGGAATGGAGGTAGCCTTGGGCGGTAGAGACCCAAAAGACTGACGTACCTGGCAATCTACCGGTGGCGCTAGCTAGCTGCCATCTTGGGTTTTATGACCAAACATCGCCTGAACAAATAACCTCAACGTTACTTAAGCGAAGACTTCTGACCCGCACACTCACTTTAAATATCTCGGAATTTTTACTGGTCACAAAACATTGGCTTAGGCTTTTAAAATCATGAAGCATCATCTCAGGAAATGCTGAACAAATCAGCAAAAAAAATCTGCTGGCGTGTTCACCTTTTCAAAACTTTCATTGGAAATTCAGCCGGCATGCAATTTACGTGACAGATGACCGATGAGTTTTCCAAAAATACAGGAAAGGCTTTTGAAGCTTATTAACGTTTTAGTTTCCTGTATAAGAAAACTTGTGTGCTGGCTTTGTCTGTCCGTCCGCCCTCAGATCTTAAAAACTACTGAGGCTAGAGGGCTGCAAATTAGTATGTTGATCATTCATCCTCCAATCAACAAACAGACCAAATCTCAGCCCTCTAGCCTCAGTAGTTTTATTTCATTTATGGTTAAAGTTAGCCATAATCGTGCTTCTGGCAACGATATAGGATTGGCCATCACCGGGCCGAGGTTGAAGTTTCATGGCCCGCAGCTCATACAGTATTATAGCGAGACCACCGAAAGAAAGATCTATTTTAGGTGGCCTTAATTATACACTGTAGCGACAGTACAGAAAAACTCGATTGCGCTGAAGAACCTTCAGCGCATTTACTACTTGTTTTATTTCACAATGAAGAATGTTTCAGTAAAGTGTTCGACAACGATGAATCGATTAAGAAACAGCGCAGAACTCAGAAATGAATGCAAAAAGAGCCTTGAGACTGTGCAGGATGGTGCGGAATTGGCAATCATGCCGAACCATTTGCATGACTTCTGATTTGTTCTAGGCTGCACACTACTATTATCATTATATGTATATAAACTCTGTTAAGTTGACTATTTGAAAGCCATGTGTACAATTTTTTTTTTTTGATACAGCGAAATCTTGTCTGAATTATGACACTACTTAAACCTAACATTTCACCCACATTCCAAACAAGAGCACTGTACAGCCTAAGTCACTCTGAAGATCTGCTGTGGAACCCGTGTACACAGAAGCTGACGTTAAAACCGGCTTTAAATAATGAATTAATATACATACATATAAAAGAGAGAGAGAGAGAGTGCGTTTGTGTGTGTTTGGCCGTCTGCCTGTCGACTAAATTCCTGAAGGAACCAGAAGAGTTCGAATACTTGGATGAGAACTGAGAGATGGGAGGCTGGAGGTAAGCAGAAATCCATGGTAATGACAGGCCACGTGAGACAGGATTACTAGAATTTACCAATATATATATGTACAATATATATATACATCATAGATAGATATTATATTATGTAATATATATATATATAATACTATATATTTATATATATTATATTACATATATATATTATATATATATATATATATATATATATATATATATATATTATATATATATATATATATATATATATATATATATATAAATCACAGTAGATGCACGTGACTCCATTAAATTAAGCGAATACCACAGGAAACTGATAGACAGAAATCCAAGCGCTTTCGTCTTTACTTAAGACATTGTCAAGGAACGAGTGAAACTACAGTTGGAAAGAAAGTTATCCGGTAAACGGTAAACAAAAAGGTCAAGGGTTAATTGTCAAAAGGGTAAAAATCAGAGAGATAATCCAGGATTATCGGATATCACACCATCACAAACTTACGCATAGATTTAACCATAAGAGGAACTACAACGTATCCATATAGTTCAAAACATGTAAAAACTGAATATATTAATTTTGTTGCTTATAGTATTTAGCTACAACTTATTTCATTATGAAGGCATCGAGTTTAAATAAACCAAAGCTTAAATTTACATTTCCATTATTTGATTTGATGAAACAAGATTCAAGGTATTCCTTTTAACTGTGTCATTACATGGGATTAAGGCTCTTGCTTGATTCCTTAATAGGATGATCTAAATCCCCGATATGTACAAATAATGCATTCGATATTTGTCCAGTTCTCACAGAATATTGGTGCTGTATGAGTCATTGTGAAAGAGATTTACTGGTTTGTCCGTAATATACTTTATCACACTTTTTGCAAGAAATTTCATTTATGCACGGGAAGATCTTTGGGAGAATTTCTTATTACTAAACTCTTGACATTAATATTACTGAAAACAACATTTATGTTAAAAAAGCTTTAAAATTCTAGAAATATCCAAACCTTTCATCATAGGGCAATTTTAGAATGCTATGCTTACTAAATTCAGGTTTGTCATTAGTTAAATAAAATGTTTTTCTAGCTCATTTGCACGCCACTTCTACAAAAGTCCTTGGGTATTTAAGTTTCAAGGCAATATCAAGAACAGTTTTAATCTCAGCATCAATAAATTGCGGGCTACAGAGACGGAACGCCCTTAGGAACATCCCAGAAAAAAACAGAATTTAACATTTTGATAGTGATTGGAGTAGTAATGAACAAAAGAGGCAATGATAGTTGATTTTGGAAAGACATCATTAATGGCAAAATACATCATTAATGGCAATAGCAAAGAGGGTGACACTAAGGACACTACCCTGAGGAACTCCCTCTTCTCGTGACACACGATTTTCAACTCTTACCCAAGTATAACTTTCTGATAAAAACGAATTCACATATCTGATCATTTTCCCTTTAACGCCCATCTTGTACAATTTTATGATACCAAAGCGCCATGTGGTGTTATATGCCTTTTCCAAAACAATGAAAACTCCTATTGTTTGGCTCTGTTTAGCAAAACATTGTTGTATTTGGTTTGAGAGCCTGAGCAAGGGATCCAAAGTAGATCTTTTCCTAAAGCCAAACTGGAATGGAGAAAGCAATTTATTTGTTTCGAAGTGCCATACAAGTCTAGTATTAATCATCTTTTCTATCAGCTTACAAACACAACTGGTGAGAGCTATTGGCCTGTTGCTGCTGGGTAAAGAAGAATCCTAGTTTGGTTTCTTCATGGGGATGATTAATGATAATTTCCAGCTCCAAGGAAATATCTCAGTTTCCTAGATTTCGTTTATTATATCTAGAAGAAATTTCTTTGACTTTTCCAGGAGATGTTTCAGCATTTCATAAGCTATTTTATCTTCACCAAGGGCTGATGCTTTGCTATTCTGCAAGGCATCTTTGAGTTCCTGTAGTGTACATTTTGCATTATATGGTTCAAAATTATTTTCACTTAAATCAAGAGAAATTTGGGTATTTCTAATGTCTTGGAATTCTCGAGAATAGTTCACACTACTCGATTTTCTAGAGAAATTTTCTTCAAATTTTTCTGCGACCCTATCTGGTTGGGTAATTAGGTCAACGTTTATCTTAAGGGTAGGCAGAGGTTCAGGGACAAACTTGCCAATTAGTTTTTTCATTTTATTCCAAGTCATTTTGGATGGCATTTTTGAGCTAATGCCATTTATGTAGCACATCCACGACTCTCTTTTTCCCTTTTTAAAATATTTTGCTTGGCCGCACCACGTTGGGAAATAATTTTGGCTTGTGCAGTTCCACTCCTCTTATACTTTGTGTAAGATTTTCTAGTGATCTTTCTCTTACTGCTGCAGATTTTGTTCCACTAAGGAACTGCTGGTCTGGAAATAGAGGCAATTGCACTGTTGATGCTGGTCTGGAAATAGCTGCAATTGCACTGTTGATGGTAGTGTCATAAAAATAATAATATGCCTCTGAAGTGGGTGGAAACGATTTTACATTCTTCTTCATGAGAGCAAACTTGCTAAATTTCTTCCATTCTGCTTCATCTACCTTCCATTTAGGAGGTGACTCAGATGGCTGATTCTTAACCGATTTTATATGAATTGGGAAGTGGTCACTCCTATTTGGATATTCATTAACTGACTATTCATCATCAATATAAGTACTAGAAGAGCAAATGCTCAGATCAATAGCCGAGTAGGTATTGGAGTAGATATTATGAAACGTCATGGCTCCATTATTAAGTAGAGTGACATCATGACCATCCATAATACCCTCCAAAATCCTACCCTTTGCATCTGCCATATTCCCACCCCAAATGGTTATTGTGAGCGTTACAATCTTCGAGGAAGAGGAACGGAGTAGGAAGCCTATTGATCTGTAAATGAATATAATTATAAGTGAAATCCAAATCAGGAGGAAGTAGATGGAGCAGACTAATTTGATTGTCTAAAATTAAATTTATTAATAGATAGCAAATATTGTTGCATTGACTTATGCGCAATAATTGCATCACCTCCCTTAGTTCTATCTCCTATTGGTGGTAGACAAATACTGTATATGCTGTAATTTAATCCAGGATTATATTATAATTGTGTGCTTCCTGGAGACACACAATGCCTGGGTTATGGTCATGGAACAGTACCTTTAGCTCTTCACTTTGAGCCCTGAGGCCTCTACAGCTCCATTGTAGTATTGACATGGAAACTATTTTTTGGGCTTAGTGAAAGGCCCTTTGGATGGAGCCTTCTCATTTACTCTCTTCTGTTTATGAGCATTATCTAGTGATGATTTGGAAAGGACTGGTCTTGATAGGTTTGGTTTATCTGTTAATTTTCTAAGGCCATTTTGTTTCCCTTTCTTGTCAGATTGTTTGAAATCAATCAGGGGTTCTTGCGTCAAGCTTAGTACTTCGTACCTATTACTAAGTGACACAAGTTTAATTGGATTTGATGGAGGAGAGGATGAGGGGGAACGTCTCCTCTTTTGGTGCTTTTGCTCCTCAGTCACCATTAAATCAGTCAGCGATGTGGCCTGAGGCAATTCCAAGGTGGTTGGGTCTAGTGCCATCTTATCCTCCTTGGAGGCTTGCGCTCTAGCTTCAACAGGCCGAGCACCTGGCCCAGAAGGCTGGGCCACTACCACAGGGGTTGATGCACCTGCTACATTTAGTGTGTGCTGCCACTGCACTCCTACTGGTAGATAGAGGTAGTGGCCTAAGAACCTGAGCATAGCTCCCAGGTTGTTGTCCTAATTGTCTTTTTGCAAAACCAATACTTATATGCTCTGCATTGGCTTTATTTAGTGCAGACAGTTCAAATTTGCATAATTCACAATTTTTTTTATTGAATTTATGTTGCAGTTGACAAGTCACACATTTTGCTTCCCTATTACAGTCATCATGATAATGGACACCAGAGCAATTTATACAAATTTTAGCATTTTCGCAGTTTTTTGACGAGTGGTCAAACTGAAAACAATGATAGCACTGCACTGGTCTTTAATGGAAAGGATGTACGCATACCCTTTCATTTTCTAATATGACATGAAAAGGTACTTCGGAGTCTAAAAAGGTTAAATGATCTTGTTGGCAATAGCTGCCCTTTTCACTCTCCAAACCGAAGTAAGGCTCATTTCTAGAATTCCCTCTTCTGTCATGTCATACAGGTCTTTACCAAACAGTGCTCCTCTCCCATAACTAAAGCTTAAGTGGGGTTTGATCTTCGTAGCCCTTTCATCACTTTTAATGTCCAACAAGGGCAGCATATATGCTTGGGTTGTGGACTTGGAATGAATAAGGACGGTGTTCTTCCCATAATGAGAAATATCACCGCACTTCATTCCTCCCACTTTTTTTCCTGAAGAAACCAGCAAAATTTGTAGTAGTTGTAATTTTCTTCCTTGGCTGAAGCTACCAGCCGCAAAGCAGGTTTAGAAGTTCTTACTTTTGCAATCTACTTTCTCTCTGGTTTATCTTGAGCCCATTTAGATGGCAGATAAACGTCCATGTCTTTCGGGACTTTGTCTTTTAAAGCTCCTCGTAGTGTAGTTTGACCGATTTGTATGGCACTTATCATACACTAGCCTTTAGAGCCTCATCATGGCTACTAAAGGTAATCCAAGCTTCAGATTTAATTTCATTATCAATAAAGTTCATCCTGATTTCTGTAACAGTTCCAAATGATTTCAAAGCTTTCGAGATCATTTCATAATCACAACTGACTGGTAAGTTTTCGATATGGAGCATTCTCAAATTTTTCACACAACCTGGCTGTGTTGAGGATTTCTTAGAGAAGCCTGTGTCCCTGATTGAAGTCATCATCAATGAAGCATCCATAGGTCTTATTATTATTTTAGGAGATAAAGGTATATTCTTGGTTTGTTTTTGTTTTTGTTTTTTCTTCATAACTTTTATCTTTGGGTTGACCGATGTTTCTCTAATGATAAATAGTTTCTTTGTTTTGGGTGGTGTTCTCTCTAAAGGTCTTTTTTTGTCTTTAATTTCCAGTAAATCACAAGTATCTCTTTCCACCTCTGTGGTAGTATCTTCTTGTGCTTCTATTTGCATTAATACTTCAAATGAATTTGATCGAATATTATCCATATCATTTGCACATGTTTCTTGATTCTTTACTAGTATAAATTTTTCTGTATATTACTGATTTCTCTTTGAAACCTTCTTTACTGCATCTTATTTCCATCTGTATGTTTCTTTGTTTCATTACTGGTTCCCGTTATTGAAGAATACGCACGTTTCTCAGCAGGATCTTGAATTCCTTTCACTTTCAATTCTAATTCAACCCTTGTTATAGACATGCCTGTTCTTTCTTTTAACATTTTCAGTTCCATGTTGTATATGTAATACACGCATTCTTTTGTCTTGCATCATGATTCTGCTCACAGTTTACACACTTAGGTTCACCGCACTTCCATTGTGTGGTGTGTTCTGTAAATCCACAATAAGCACAAACCGTTTCATTCCTATAATCTATCTTTGTGTGCCCATCTTTCTACAATTTTGACATGGCAGTGGCTTTGGAATATAGGGTCTTAACTCTCTATTTTGGCCTAAAATTTTTATTTTTTGAGGTAGATCTGAACCCTCAAATTTTATTTTTGCTATTTTTAGTGTTAGTTTATTGCCCTTTTTACTTGCTGCATCATATACCTCGTTATCCTCAACCTTGGGGTATCTCTTTTTGAAAGTGTCTAAAAGCATTTTCTTATTGATTGGTTCGTCGTTATCGTCAGGAAGGATAATGGTACCCTGAATGCTGTTCATATTATCATGTTTTTCCTCTTTAACATTAATGTTATCAATTATCTTTAAAGACAAGTAGTCTTCAGACTGATTTATAGTTGCGGCTTGTATAACCAAAGTCTTCTCTTTTATTTTTTTGAACGACATTTGTGCCGTTGGATGTCTATTTCATAAACAATTTTCTAAATTCAAAGGTGAAATATTTTGTTCCGCTTCCATGGTTAGAAACCTTGACCAACTTCCACTACCAAAGAGGGAGTCAAAGTTGGGTCATGATGGTGCATAGGTTTCTTTGTGACTTGAGCTTTCTTTAGAATGGTCCAAATCCGTGCCAGAAGTCGTGAGGATGTTTGATAAATTCTCCATATAATACAACATGCAAATTTCGTCCAGGATTAGGTCCCTCTCACCAGGGAGGCCCAACTGGGGGAGGAGCAATACTGCTTCACAGTGGTAACAGCCCTGGGATCCTCACCTGGATATACGCCATACCCACAGTGCCTTTAGGGTCATCAGTCTGTTGAGATCGGACCCAGCACTGTGGGCATGGTTTGACATAAAAATATCCCCTCGCTCGACCACGTCAGGTATTGTGTTTTACCAGTAGAGTGGTGTGCCATCCAACTCCACCCTCCAAGTTAAAAGAGCAGTCAATTCAGTAAAAACCATGCCAAGGTCGTCAGCAAAAGAGGAAGGAGGGAAGGGGAAAATTTATAGGAGGAGGTAGTAAAGGTGTTAAAGGTCCCAATGTTCAGTTGAATACAAAGCAGAGAGAGTAGGCATAAAACAGCATACTCTCTCTGCAGTGGATCCCTAAGCGCCCTTCTCCCCCATTCCCCTCGTCAAGGAGTTTGGATCATGGGGAGGTCTCTTTCAAATACTACTCCTCTTCCATGAGTGAAATTCATGTGTGGTCTTTCTTCAATCGTGTCATCTTTCTCAAACTTCTCCAGTGTAAGCATATATGATTGGGTATTTGATTTGGCATGAATAAGGTCACCCATGCTCCCCACTTTCCTTCATTTTCATCAAAGTTCATTCTTTAACTCTATTATTTCACCATAACTACCAAACGAAAGAGAGAGTTTCATAGTTACATTCCAAGGGAATGTGCTTTACATGT
>NC_087200.1:39049711-39157211 GCF_015104395.2 Macrobrachium nipponense
AACAATTTCCCTTCTACCAATAATATATGCAATTCCTTCCTTCCTTCCCTTCTTAAATCCTATGAGCTTCCCTCCTTCGAGGTTATGCGCAATCTCCTTTATCACTTTAGATCTATGCTCAGCAATAGCATGAAAATTCTATAAAAGATCAAATAAATTCACTATGTTTAATAAGTACTAGTAGCTTCATAGACCAATATTCATTATCACTATAGCCTATTTCATTCCATCTGTCCACGTACCGACGTAGGTTTTAGGTAGACGTGGCATTCGTGATTGGCTTAAATTCCGATATCGTAGGCTTACCACAATACAGATGCAACCTGTCCACTCAATTATATATCTGAATACTTATATATACAAAGAAGTCACACCTGATATAGAACATAAACATGGCGATTTATTGCGATAATACAGCATTACAAGTATATGAAAGACGTACTTTTTATAAATTGATTGATTATGAAATTTAGGTCTAGAAGACCAAGCGCCGGAACCCATCAGGATTATTCAGCGCCCCAATGAAAAGGAAATATATAAGCTAGTAAGATAAATTAAGAATAACTGAATGATATCAGTGTTCAAATATGAATGTAAAAAGTGAAGTAGATAAAATCAATAAAAAAATAAATAACTATCGAAATTTTATATCTAAAATATATACTTCATTAATGACTAAAATCTTTACTAAATATATTGAGATAATATCTCATTATTTATAACCCGATTCTTTCTGATAACCCATAAGATTATCTACTTCAACACCATCATTCAAAATAGTCTTCCTAGCTATTAAGTACTTTATCTTAAAGCAATTAAATCTAGGACTGAGCACCATTAAAGGATATTGTTGCTCTAACTTAAGGCCTTGGATATAATTCGGTAACATACTGAAATCATTTTTATAATATTAATGGAATGAATATTATAATGATTTTTATACAGAGTACAGGTTAAATGATAAGGATATCTTGTGATTTGCACTGTCTGTGAGCATAGTTCTCCGTATAGCTGGGGCTATACCGGCGAGATAAGACTTAATTATTGATAACCTATAGTTCGTTCGTTTTTCATTTTCCTGCAAAAGAAAACTATTGAAGTGGCTTTGTCTGTCCGTCCGTCCACACACTTTCCGTCCGCCCTCAGATCTTAAAAACTACCGAGTTTAAAGGGATGCAAATTGGTTTGTTGATCCTCCAGCCTCCAGTTCAAACATACCAAACTGCAGCCCTCTAGCCACGGTAGTTATTTTATTTAAGGTTCAAGTTAGTCATGATCATGTGTCTGGCAACGATGAAGGACAGATCACCACTGAGTCGTGGCTCAGTTTCATGGGACGGGGCTCATAGAGTATTACAAGCTGTACAGAAAACTCCCTTGCGCCGAACAAGCCAGGGCATTTTTGGCTTTATATAGGAATAAACTTTTTGCTTTAAGCTCGTCTCTCTCGCGCTGGTATAGGAATATTAACGATACAAACTGGCATGTTTATGATTTATATAAGGCGTGAGGGATCTTATAAATGTAAACATTCAAATATGTTCCTGTTTTAATATTTATCACAGTAAGACCACGATATCGGAAAAGATTTTTCTGCCAGTAACGAGCTACATATCCGTACGTACCAAACCTTCATCCATGGGTATTAAATGAAAGCTCCCACTCAGCACATTACTTCAAGAACTGCACAAACTTCCTTCAGTGAGAGAAGAGTTCTTTCAATGCTTTTATTCACTGCAAGAACCACACCTTCAGTCAGTATTTTGTGACCTGACAAAATTCCGTTGCTATCGCGGGTATCAAATTTTACCCTTTGTTTTGCTGGTAAGGTGACAATTATAACAGTTAGATTAAGATGACATACATGCATGCTGTTATGTGCATTACCCACACACATTGAAAGAACCATTCTCTCACTGAAGGAGATTTGTGCTGTTCTTGAAGTAAAGTGCTGAGTGGGAGCTTTCATTTCCTTTCTCTTGAAGTCGGTTTCACCATGGATGAAGCTGCGGTACATATTAATGTGTAGCTCATTACTTGCCAAAAAAGTTTCCGATATCGTGGTCTTATTGCGATAAATATTAAAACAGTAACATATCTGAATATATATATGATATAGATAAATATATGCCATATATATGATATATATACATATATATATATATATGATATATATATATATATATATACATATATGATATATACATACATATATATATATATATATATATACATATATATATATATATACATATATATATAATATATATATAATATATATATATATATATATATATATATATATATACATACATATACATATGTAGATTTGGGTAACAACACTCCGCGTACGGGTTTTCCTTGGAAATTACGGTGTCCTACAGAATTTGGGTTGCTTATTAAGAATTTACTATTATTTTTTGAGGGGTCGACTGTAATTAACACCCAAGAGGCTAGTGCAAAACACGGCGAAATAAATTTGACGCCCAATCACTATCGGCTGTCGTATTCGCGGAAACGTTCCTAGCAGGCCGTGCGGACTTGTTGCCAAGAAATACACACACACACACACACACACACACACACACACACATATATATATATATATATATATATATATATATATATATACTATATATATTTGATGCTTTTGGATATTCTCGAGTACTTTAGCTAAACCTCACCCACCCATATATGCAAGAGTTCGAATCCTACCACTGGATTTCTCCAGTTTGGATTTTAGGACTTGTAGTAACAGGCGTATCCAGAAAGCGTGAAGAAATCGATAAGATCATAATTGGCCATAATGTTTAGATGTCTCGTAAAAGTATCTGTAATTCTTCAGAAGCTTGCCACGTTTTCTAAAAAAAAATAAATAAATAAATAAAAAATCCTTTATATGGTGCATTTTCAATGAATCTGATCTTATTTTCTTGAGGACATGTTATCTTAACCCCATTTTCCACCCTACAAGCTTGGGGGCCCCCAGTTGGGAATCGGGGGTTTTCGGTGGGGAAAGGCCAGAAAGGAGTGCTTGCAGCAATAATAATCGTATCAAATACACCCCCCCCAAACTTTGCCATTATATTAAGTTATAAGATGAACGGTGAACACAAAAAATGAAAATAGTATAGGCCTACTTACCAGAATATTATGGAGTTGGAGGATATAATAATGCAGTTTCCAATAGAAAATAATGCAGGCGTATTTTATAGCCACTGTAGATTAGCTTAAAATACGTTGCACATAGTTATCCTACCCAGTTGTGTTTCCGTCGTCCATACTTTGGGACCAAACTCTTCACATCCCTCCACCTTCTTTCTATGGTATTTGTGTGTGCAAGGGTCACAGGATCCACAAAATTTAGGGAGTGGTTCACCTGCAAGTGCTGGTACCCTAACTCCTGTAAGCAATTAGAAGCCTTCCAGCAGTCGCTCACTAATATCGTACACGGCTCGATAAATTCCTGTATAATAGGCAGCAATGCTTCTGCCGATCTAACCTTCACTGCCACTAAAAAACATTGCCTTGTTACACGACATATACTACCAAACACCCACTGCCCATCAATAACCCTACCAACATTATATTTTCTCTTCCCAAATTTAGATTCGTCGATCTCAACAGTTGGACCGACACCACCAATCTTACCACTATTTCTGAAAACCCAACGTATTGCGATCTCTCGGCAAAATGGAGCTCAATCACATATTGTCGCTTGGGAAAGCTGTAATTCCCCTTCAGCCAAGTTATAACAAAAGTTAGGACTACACCATAACTTAACAAACTTCAAATTAACTTCAAAGCAATGATGGGATTTTTCAAACGACGTTCTTTTAGACAAGGAAACACTAAAGTTACATCGCCTATGCCGACGTCCTTTCGTCACTACGGAGCGATCACACCTAAAGGCGTTCCTGTTGTAGTTGATCCTACAAATAGCTCCACAACACTCGCAGCGTTTTTGATTTAGAATTAAATTATGTCTTTGAGCATATTCAATCACATCTTCTTTACCACCACTAGACAATGATAAAGTTCACCGTAACCCACATTGCACTGCAAACAATTGGTAGGAAATCGATGGTCTGTCAAAATTAATGCCATAGCTACAATGAGACAAAATGCCGTTTTTTCTTCATTTTTCGAAGTATTCAGTCAAACAAGGATATCAGTGGACACTGGACAGGTAACTTTATTACTCCGCTGAAATCCTAGTGAAACTTAGTTTTCGACGGAAGTCGTTCGTAATTGGCTATGACCAGTAATGAGTAACTGGAATTGCTTTTGTTTGCGCAAGAAAGTGAGTTAAAGGGCTCATTAAAAGTAAACATTACCTTAGAGGAAACACCTCTCCCGACTTACAAAAAAATTCGAGGTAAGAACTTATCAAGCTCATTTAATTCCACCTCGTTCAATCTCTCATATAATGACTATACTTTTAAGATAGCTTTTCACATGCTCTTTCCATGTAGGTGATTATTTTTTTTAATATCCAGTGCGGCATCTTCTGAAATTTTACCGGATCCCATACCTATAAACACTGTTCCCACTTAGGAGCAGTTTTCAGCATTATTGTTGATGTGGGGTTGGTCGCCCCACAGACCCTAAACAATGTACTGACCACACAGGCGTGATAGCGAACGAGTTACCGCGTCGGCAGTTTGTATAATTAAAGACATGCGTGACTAGAGTTACCTCCACCGATGTCGATGAGTAACGGATTCCTATACCTCTGAAATGAAACTATCTATACCGGCTATGGTATAGATAGTTTTCATATAACGTCACAGCAGACAAGTCACCTGATGAGCCGCCGCCATCTTTTAGGTCAAGCCTTGTAAACTAAGGAAATATAAAATTTCGTCTTTATTCTAAGGAATTAGGGACCGTATCACGAAAAATGACAAGCAAGGACAATTCACAAACAGAAGATTGATTACACTGAGTCTCTGGAGCGGAGCATGCAGTGCGTGAAATAGATAAATAATATAATAAATATATATATAGAGATATATATATATATATATAAATATATGCATATAAGATAATATATATATATCATATAATGATCTATATATATATATATAAGATACGATATACATATAATATATGGATATATATATATATTATATATATATATATATATATATTATATATTTATATATAAATATAATATATATACTATAATATATATATATAATATATATATATTATATATATATATATATATATATATATATATATATATATATATATATATATATATATATATATTTAGATATAGTGGATGTTTAAAATGTGTTCAGATTTCACATAACATATTGTAAAAGAATAATATATATAATGTAGAATGTAGAAAGAGAGGGATTTTCTTTGTCCATTTGAAACTACGATTGCTTCCCTGTTATTTCAGCACTGTGAGATTAGAGGAACTCCAAGATTTCTGTTTGCTTTCCTAATCTGTCAACACGTTTGATAAGCGAGCTTGAGACTTCATTTGTGTTTTGAGAATCTGTCATCACATAAGATAAGGGCATCTGCTTCGGTTGATCAAGTAGAGTACGTGTCCTTTTTTTTTAAACAGACTGGTCTTGTACGTGTATGTCTTTGTCAAAGCCACGTGCAGGTTACACATTTTGTAAGTAAAGTTGCGTAAGATTTCGAAGCTTCTGGAAGCATTATTGTCTCAAAACGTTTTGTCATCTTCCCTGTCCAGTTTCCGCAAGGGAGAAGAATTTCATTACCTTTTCGATACTCCAGGCGATCAGATCTCTCTCTCTCTCTCTCTCTCTCTCTCTCTCTCTCTCTCTCTCTCTCTCTCTCTCTCCCTCGACATCCTTGAGATTATATTAACGTAACGTAAATGGGTCACTCGTAACTTGAGAATTTCATATTTGATATTTCTTAGAGTTTATTTAGTGTTAAATAGCGTTTTTTATGGAATCTGAACAAACATTGTTGTTGTAACGGTGCCTGGTTTTTGAGAAAGTGTAAAACAAGACTGCAGCAAAGAAAGAAGTTGGTATACCAAAAAGGTAAAGTGTGTTATATTTTTATTAGTTGCAACTAATATCTAATGGTTATGATGTTTGGTAAGAAACTGATAACGGATTAGGAACAGTGGTTAACTAATAACTAATAACAGATGGTTACTAAGGTTTGGTAAAAACTGATGGTTACAATGTTTTGAGTGAAAAGATGTACACTTTTACACATTGCAAATTTTTGTGTTTTGTGTTTGTTTCATTTTGTGCATTATTTCATTTTCTTGTTGAAGTGTGCCTTTTTATTTTGATACTACCCACATTTTTCTGTATTTTCATTTGCATTCACAATTTAATTGACTTAGTTATTTTCATTGCTTAATCATTGGACATTTAATTAAATTTAACACTTGTGAATTAATTTGCATTTACTTAGAATTCTTTTCAAGTTTTATTATTGTTTAGCACTTGTGAATTAATTTGCATTTACTTAGAATTCTTTTCAAGTTTTATTATTGTTTAGCACTTGTGAATTAATTTCTAATTTTCAATTATTGCCTAACACTTTTGAATTTCAATTGAATTAATTTTCTTGAATTTTGTGATAAATTAATTTTGATTTAATTTTACATAATTAATTCAAGAATTAATTAAACTTTACTTTGTTTGCAAGTAACAGTAATTTTCCCTGATATTGTGAATTTCACTTATAAATTTTGAGTTTGATATTAAATTTTTGTATTTAAAATTTTTATAAGTATTTAATTTCTAACCAGTATATTTGCATTTAATTATGATTATATCTATGTTAGGTAGAAACATAGAGTGGTAATTGATCTGCTTTCCTTCAATTTACTTGAAGTGACTTAGAACCAGGGAAGTACTTAGACTTCTGAAATCAGGGAAATACTTAGACTTTTAAAGTTGTTGATGGAGTGATGCCCTTTGATTAATTTAATTACTTACAAGATTACCTTACACCTGTTTTGATGAACTTATTCTGATTTTCTGCAATACTGGTGAGTTGTTAAGGGATCAGTGTTGCCTTTAGAGTATTCAGTCGTTTAATACCTGTGATGAGGGTTCAGGTGTCTGGATTTTGTGAGGTAACAATTGATGAATGGTAACCAGATACTTGGCACTTCGTAACATGTATTAATGGTGCCCAGAGATCCGGGAAAGCAGATTTCATTATCACTCTAGTATATACTGGTGGTGTTAGGGATATGTTTTGTTAGGAGAGTGACTATATAGTTTTGTTTTGCAATTATTGTGTTGAATTGTAAGTTGATAACTTAGAGGAAAATGGCTCAGTTCAAGGTTCAAGAATTTTTAGCAGCCCCTTCCATCCAAGTGTTATCTGAAACCTCTCTGATTAAAGCACAGTGGAGCGCTTTAGCCACTTGGCTCAAGAGTTGTTGAACATAGCACGTGCTGATCTCATGAATAAGCAAGCAGAAAAGAAAGAGAAAAGTGATGCAGAGTTAGAGCTTCAACGCATTGAAGCAGAAGAGAATTCGATTAAGCTAAAAATGCATGCTGAAAGAGAGAGAATGCAAGCTGAAAGAGAAAGAATAGACAGGGAAAAACAAGAAAGAAGAGAAAGAGAAGAAGAAAAAGCAGCAGAAGAGGAAAGAGAAAGGATAAAAGAGGAAAGAGAAATCGCAAGACATGAAAGGGAAATGGAATTGATGAGAGCTAGATCAACATTACCTGTAACACCATCTAACCCTAACCAAGGTAATCAAGACCCTACATTTGATGTTGTAAGAGTACAGAAGTTAATCCCTAAGTTTACTGAAAAAGCTCCAGATGAGTTTTTTGATCACTTTGAGAAAGTGGCTTCAGGTATGGGATGGCCAGAAGATAAATGGTCAGTTTTGCTACAAAGTGTCTTGATTGGTAAAGGGAGAAGTGCTTATCTAGCCTTAACAGCTGATCAGTGTAAAGACTACAAGGTACTTAAACACAGTGTGCTACAAGTTTACCAGATGACCCCAGAGTACTACAATGAAAGATTCAGAAATTTAAGAAAAGATGAGAAGGGAACATTCTTAGATTATGCTTACAAAGTGAGAAGGTGTTTCAAACGTTGGTTAGAAGCTGCTAAAGTTAACACTTTTGATGAGTTAGAAGAGTTACTTGTTCTTGAACAGTATCTTGAGGGAATTCCAGAACATATAAGAGCCTATTTGAGAGAGAGAGAGGTGAAGAAACTTGACAAAGCTGCTACACTGAGTGAAGATTACAATATAATCAGTAGTAAACGTACTTACAATGTCAAGTACCAGAGTCAACAACGCCCAGGTGTTGACTCTGTCTTATCCAAATAACAGGAACAAATTTAATGGGAAACCTACAAGTGATACTACCAAGAGTACACAAGGTAATACACCTCAGCAAGCTAATGTGAAATCCTCATCCAGTTTTTCAAGACAGTTACAGAAACATAATGTTGTCTGTTTCAAGTGTGGAAGAGTAGGACACTACAGTCAAGAGTGTTACCGGAAAGGTGACCAGGTGAAACAAACTATGAAGAGCAGTGTGGGAAAGAATCAGACTCCAGAGAAGAATGAAACTAAACAAGCTGAATGTTTAGCAACCAGTGGAAATATGTCCTTAAGCAGTGAGTGGCATAGCAGTGTGGAGGCTTTTAAGCCATATATCTATGAGGGTATGCTGTCAACTCTAGAAGGAAGTATGCAGGTACCAGTCAAGATATTACGTGATACAGGGAGTAACTATAGTATGGTAGTACATGGTTCTCACAGGAGATTCAGTTATTTTGAAGGGTATAGGAGGAGAGGAAGTAACTCGTATATGCCGCTTACACCTGTCATGTGAATTGGTGACAGGGAATGTTGATTTTGCTGTAAAGGACTCGCTGGCTGTGGAAGGTGTAAATGTTCTGTTGGGGAATGAAGTTGGTGGTGTGCCATTTATTCCTTGTCCTGTAGTGACAGACAAACCATTGAGGATTAGTCCTACAGTAGAGTTGGAGAAGAATAACCCCCGCCTGTTTCCTAGTTGTGTAACTACCAGAAGTATGAAGAGGACTACGACTGTTGGTGAAGAAACTGAGGATTTGCACACCCAAGAAGGATCAAGTGAAGGATCTTTGTGCTTAGAAGAATTATTCCAGGGAAGTGAAGTTTCCCATAGTGCTGACCAAGAAGAGATTTCCCAAGAAGAGATTTCCCAAGAAGATGAAGAAGACGACGATGACGACGAAGAAGAACCTGATGTTCCTGAAGAGACTCCGAGTAGTCAAAGTGTTACTGGAGACAGTAGTGAAACTACAGTAGCTGAGTTAGCAGATATTGAGAATTCAACTCTTGAAGTTGGTAAAGTGACAAGAAAGAAGCTAATGGACTTGCAGAAGAGGGATGCATCGTTAACTGATTTGTTCTTCAGAGTTGTTGATCGAGAAGAGATGCAACAAACTCCTACCTGTTACTATCTGAAGGAAGGTTTGCTGATGAGGAAGTATAGACCTACAGATATACCAGGAGATGCTGTATGGGGCAAATATCATCAAATTTTTATTCCATATCCATTGAGAAAGCAAGTCGTTGCAGTATCTCATGAGTCTGGACATATGGGAATCAGGAAGACTGTGGAGAAGATCATGAAAATATTTTTCTGGCCTGGACTTCACAAAAAGATGTTAGCAGGTTTTGTCGTGAGTGTCATACCTGCCAGATAGCTGGAAAACCGAATGAAACCATCATTAAAGCCCCCCCCTTACAACCTATAGAAGTTAGAGGAGAACCCTTTAACAAAGTGATTATAGATATGGTTGGACCGCTGCCGAAGACAAAGAAAGGAAATGAGTATTTGTTAACATTAATGTGTCCTGTGACAAGATATCCAGAAGCAATCCCTGTCAGAAACATATCTGCCAAGATAGTTGCTGAAAAACTTGTGGAGTTTTTCTCAAAGTTTGGTATACCAGAAATAGTACAAATTGACAGGAACAAACTTTACTTAAAAGTTATTCCAGGATGTGATGAAACTGTTAGGAGTGAAACAACAGTTATCCACTGCCTACCATCCACAACTCAAGGTGCCTTGAACAGGTTTCCACCAACATTGAAAAGTATGCTGACAAAGTATTGTTCTGAGTCAGGAAGAGAATGGGATGTTGGTTTACCATTAATATTATTTGAAGTTAGGAGTGCTTATCAAGAAAGTATGGGATGTTCACCTAATGAAATGATTTTTTGGAAGAGACGTGAGAGGACCGGTGAAGATTCTTGCAGAAAATTGGGAAGAAAATCAAGAGGAAAGCCAAGGAGAGTATGTGAAGAACTTAAGGAAAAGGTTGAAAGAGGTTAGAAAATTCTCTTTAGAAAACTTGAAAATGAGTCAAGAGAAAATGAAAAGGAGATTTGGTGCTAAGGCTAAGCTAAGAAGTTTTAGTGTTGGTCAACAAGTGTTAGTGTTCTTTCCTGTCAAGAGATTTCCCCTCACTAATAAATTTCAAGGTCCTTACAAGATAATTCAGAAGTTAAGTGATAGAACTTATGTGATTGAAACACCAGAAAGAAGAAGAAGACAAAAAAAAAGATACATGTGAACCTCTTGAAACATTATTTCTCAGAAACTAAAACTAAAACTGTGTCAGTAACCCAAACAACTTTATCTACAGAAGACGATGATGGCTACGAATTGGGAGCTGAAAGCAAGATGAATAATTCTTCAATTTTGGAAAATTTGGAGGATACACTGAAACATCTGAGTGTTGAACAAGGTGAAGACTTAAGTGAAGTAATTAGAAGTTTTCCAGAAATTTTTACAGATGTGCCTAGACGTACTGATCTGACCAAGCATGAAATCAAGCTTCAAGAAGATGGAAAACCTTTCAAGCAAAGAGCCTATCGCTTATCACTGTATCATCGAGATGTTTTGAAGAAAGAAGTTGAGTATTTTCTGCAACATGGATTAGCAGAACCCAGTTCAAGTCACTTCAGTTCTCCATGTGTGTTAGTGAAGAAACCAGATGGTTCATTTAGGATGTGTACTGATTATAGGAAACTGAATTCTATCAGTGTGGCTGATAATTATCCTTTGCCTCTTATAGATCAGTTACTTGATAATATTGGGCAAGCCAAGTTTGTTTCCAAGATAGACTTTTTGAAAGGATATTATCAAATTCCCTTAGATGAGAATGCCAAGTTGCTGTCAGCTTTTATTGCTCCTTTTGGACTATATCAGTATACTGTTCTGCCGTTTGATCTGATGAATGCACCAGCCACATTTCAACGAGTGATGGATCAACTGCTAGGAAAGATAAAAGGAGTAGGTGTATACCTAGATGACATTGTGATTTATTCTACAACGTGGGAAGAGCATCTGAAGATTCTGAGGAAAGTTTTCAAGAAACTAAAAGAAGCAGGATTAACAGTCAACCTATAGAAGAGTGAGTTTGGAAAGGCAACTGTGTATCTTGGGTTTGAAGTTGGGAAAGGCCTTCTTGCTCCAGTAAATGCTAATGTAGCTCCCTTGACAGACTTAACTAGTCCTAAAGCTAAGTTTGTTTGGATTCCAGAGTGTCAAGAATCCTTTGAGAAGGTAAAAGCCATATTAACTTCAAAACCAGTACTTCAAGCTCCGGACTTCGACAAGCAATTTGTGATACAAGTTGATGCGTCAGACTGTGGCGTTGGAGCTGTTTTACTTCAAGAAGATGAAAATAACATCTACCATCCTGTGTGCTTTATGTCTACAAAATTGGAAAAACATCAGAAAGTATACTCAAAATTGAGAAGGAAACTTTAGCCTTAATCACTGCATTGAAAAAATTTGAAGTGTATGTGAATAGACCTAGGAATGAAGAAATTTCAGTGTTGTCTGATAACAATCCACTATCATTTATCCAGAGAATGAAAAACCATAATCAAAGACTGACCAGGTGGTCTTTGTGCCTGCAACAGTATAACTTAAGAGTGCAGCACATTAGTGGCAAAAACAATATAGTTGCTGATTATTTATCTCGTTGCGAATCGTTGGATTCAACACTGTGATAAAAAATCTTCTAGGGGGAGTATATTATATATTGCTACTTTCAAAATGCATATATCTCCTCTGTGACTGTATAAAATGTTGTGTAGAATTGTGCAACAATTTTTTCAGATTCCTAGATAGCTTAGAGATAGGATGTTTTAAAATGTGTGTTCAGATTTCACATAACATATTGTAAAAGAATAATATATATAACGTAGAATGTAGAAAGAGAGGGATTTTCTTTGTCCATTTGAAACTACGATTGTTTCCCTGTTATGTCAGCACTGTGAGATTAGAGGAACTCCAAGATTTCTGTTTGCTTTCCTAATCTGTCAACACGTTTGATAAGAGAGCTTGAGACTTCATTTGTGTTTTGCGAATCTGTCATCATGTAAGATAAGGGCTTCTGCTTCGGTCGATCGAGTAAAGTACGTGTCCTTTTTTTTTTAACAGACTGGTCTTGTACGTGTATGTCTTTGTCAAAGCCACGTGCAGGTTACACATTTTGTAAGTAAAGTTGCGTAAGATTTCGAAGCTTCTGGAAGCATTATTGTCTCAAAACGTTTTGTCATCTCCCCTGTCCAGTTTCCGCAAGGGAGAAGAATTTCATTACATTTTGGATACTCGAGGCGATCAGATCTCTCTCTCTCTCTCTCTCTCTCTCTCTCTCTCTCTCTCTCTCTCTCTCCCTCGACATCCTTGAGATTATATTAATGTAACGTAAATGGGTCACTCGTGACTTGAGAATTTCATATTTGATATTTTTTAAGTTTATTTAGTGTTAAATAGAGTTTTTTTATGGAATCTGAACAAACATTTTTGTTGTAATGGCGCCTGGTTTTTGTGAAAGTGTAAAACAAGACTGCAGCAAAGAAATAAGTTGGTATACCAAAAAGGTAAAGTGTGTTATATTTTTATTAGTTGCAACTAATATCTAATGGTTATGATGATTTGGTAAGAAACTAATAACGGATAGGAACAGTGGTTAACTAATAACTAATAACAGATGGTTACGAAGGTTTGGTAAAAGCTGATGGTTAAAATGTTTTGAGTGAAAAGATTTATACTTTTACACATTGCAAATTTTTGTGTTTTGAGTTTGTTTCATTTTGTGCATTATTTCATTTTCTTGTTGAAGTGTGCCATTTTATTTTGATACTGCTCACATTTTTCTGTATTTTCATTTGCATTCACAATTTAATTGACTTTGTTATTTTCATTACTTAATCATTGCACATTTAATTAAATTTAACACTTGTGAATTAATTTGCATTTACTTAGAATTCTTTTCAAGTTTTATTATTGTTTAGCACTTGTGAATTAATTTGTAATTTTCAATTATTGCCTAACACTTTTGAATTTCAATTGAATTAATTTTCTTGAATTTTTTGATAAATTAATTTTGATTTAATTTTACTTAATTGATTCAAGAATTAATTAAACTTTACTTTGTTTGCAAGTAACAGTAATTTTCCCTGATATTGTGAATTTCACTTATAAATTTTGAGTTTAAATAATAAATTTTTGTACTTAAAATTTTTATAAGTATTTCATTTCTAACCAGTATATTTGCATTTAATTATGATTATATTTATGTTAGGTAGAAACATAGAGTGGTAATTGATCTGCTTTCCTTCAATTTACTTGAAGTGACTTAGAACCAGGGAAGTACTTAGACTTCTGAAATCAGGAAAATACTTAGACTTTTAAAGTTGTTGATGGAGTGATGCCCTTTGATTAATTTAATTACTTACAAGATTGCCTCACACCTGTTTTGATGAACTTAGTCTGATTTTCTGCAATACTGGTGAGTTGTTAAGGGATCACTGTTGCCTTTAGAGTATTCAGTCGTTTAATACCTGTGATGAGGGTTCAGGTGTCTGGTTTTTGTTGGGTAACAATTGATGAATGGTAACCAGATGCTTGGCACTTCGTAACAATATACATACATACATATATATATATATATATATATATATATATATATATATATATATTATATAATGAATCTTGTAAATAACTAAGACCCGCACAAGTTGACACCTGAACAATGTAGTTTTGATGTGGATTTACTGCCAGCAGTTACGTATCCAGATATCGTGAACTATTTGGTTAACGATGTAAGCCACTACATATTGAACCAGCTCAAGGCCCACAAGTCTCTGGAGGCTTACAGCTATTTTGTATTTGTCTGGGTGAAGGATCTTAACGCATTGGAGCGACAGTTTATTAATATAAACTTATGGATAATTCCAATTGTTACACTTTGAGATATGATTTAAAAAAATATCCCTCCATAGATTTAAGTGGTGAAGGCGATCTTGGACCTATGAAATATTGTAGTTCAAATGCATGTCGAACATCAACCTTCTAATAATACCTCCAAAAATGTGTCTTCTCGTCTCAGAAGGGCTGCTACGGTATATAGCCTATTATATATTAAAGTTTGTTTTTTCTTAATGTGGTTTCTGGATGAAAACTTAAGTAAACTAAAAATTTTCATCTCCCCCCAGGACTATGACGAATATAAATTCGCATCATATATAGGTAATTACTTATGAATTTTTGCTATTTATTTTTTACGTGACGGTTTCTTATGGTGGTAGAAACGACTTATAATTTTCATAGATCTCTTGTTTATTTAAATGCTTGGTACTCTTTAAGTGTCCTTCCTGCGGCTGTTAAAGGTTGTTTAACCATTTGACTGACTCCTTTTTAATTCTTCCAAACCTCGGTAACTCGGTCGAGTTACCGAGTAACGACAGACGAGGACAGAGTCGGAACGAGACTTAGCTGGTAACAGAACCCCAAGAGAAATCGAAGCCTTTAGTGACCAAGGGGAGCATATTCTTGGTTTCCCATTTATATTGAAGAAATATGCGTCTTATGCATTACTAAAAGATACTCGTCAGGATCCCAGGCATTTCTCATCATTATGGATACAAGGAAATTATTCTGCATTCGCCATCATCACAGTCTTCTTGCTTGGATTGATACAGTGAGTACCAAAGATATGTTGGGTAGTTATGTTTATGGTAACTGTATTCAGTCTCTAAAGCCTTTGTGTTGCGTCTATATAAATAATCCTTCCTCCCTGCCATAATTAATATTAATTGTTTTATGTGATAAGTTCAACAAAGTGATTTTCTTGTCCTTATTTTAGTGATTTGCCGTTACACTCTTTCTTGTAGAGCACTTTGTACATTAATTATTATTTACGGATTGGTAAGGACTCTTAAACTCTTTAAATCTAACGTGTTTATTTCACTGATCATAAATTTGACATAGTTTTGTATATTTCATTACACTGATAATTCAAGGCTAAAACACTTATTTCAGGATATGTACGTTTCCGTAGTCTGGCGTTTTTTCCCTTCCATAACTGATTGGTTATTTTAGTTTACTACAGCAGGTAGCTTATTTTAATGTTTATTGTTTCATAGTTTTTAAAATAGTATGCTTAAATTTTTCTATATTACAAAATGGTGGTATATTCTTCTATGAAATAAACTCCATAAATGTTTAGTAAAACATTTATATTCCGAGTGTCATAATTCTATAACTGTTTTCTTTCTTAAACATCCTTTATTACAAGACGAGGAAGAAAAGCTGATATTGAGTCAGGAAGATAACCTCAGATTTGGAAATCTTCAAAATGGAAATCTTTAAAGATGTTATCTTGATTACTTGCAAGTTAATATTGCATAGTGTTCTGAAACATTAATTACTTATAATTACACAATAGGATAGTTTCTTTGATAATTAAAATTTATTTGTAAAAATTGTATAATTTTGTGTCCCTGGTATTAGGCCATGTGCTTCATATGATGAATTTTCAGCTTAACACCTTAGCCTATGGTTAGTGGCTTAACAAATTTACATGACAGTATTTAGTTCGTTGTTTTAAACCACTGTTTCACTGGACGTCCTACTTGACGTTATGATTCTTTTTCTATGATGTCAGCAAGCCAATTACAGCCAGAGCATCGTGTGTTGACACTGTGGCTGCTACGGACCGAGAGATCTGTGCTAAATTTTATTTGACTTTTCTCTTAAATGAGGAAATAAGATATTAGAATAAGCAGGAAAGGTTTTTTTTTAAATTAACGTTTTATGAAAAATTCAATAATTTTTTTCGGAATTTAATGCCCACGTACCAGCCCATTCATGATAAAAGAGAGACTGTGCATCTGGCCAGTCATACTTAAATGCTACGGTGCAATGTCTTTTTCAATATCTTGACAAGTGGCAGCAAATCACACTTTTTTTATATTTCTAAAATTTGCAAGAGCACATCATATCACAATAAAACCTGTTAAATGTCGTAATTAGCGTCGTGCAATAATTAAATAGTTACATGTGCTTTTGATTGACACATGCATTAACACATACTGTTTTATGAGCATATCAGCTTCAACTTCAAAGGGAACACGTTTTCGCTCTATAGACGTATTCACATGCTCGCAAACGCTTACGTGCGCACTGTAGTCTATCCAATAATTAGTAGGAAATACTGCGTACATTAAAGAGCCATTCCAGGTGATGTTACTGCATACACACGCATTCCCATTTGCAGTCTGCCCCAATGTGAGTGGAAACCGTAGTCAACTTCAAACGAGTGGTATGTCATTTGGATTAGCCACCCAAAGGAACTACGTTTTCTCTAAGTCATTTATAGGTGTTCTTTGTACTATTTCCGTGGTAAACTTTAATATTTTTTAAAGATAAATTTGCACGAAAGAAAATTATAGAGATTTGACCGGGGCACGTTAGGATATTTACAGTCTTTTAAACAGGGGTGTCATTATGGGGGGGGGGGGCCGATGGGGGCCAACTGCCGCTTCCAAGACTCAAGTTAGCCGCCCCCCACCCCCAAGCCAAGCCTCACCCTCCAAGCCCCAAGAAGTAACAACATGTTTTCTTTTTAAATGTGCAATCGTAAATATATGAAATTTCTCTGAAGTATTACGTTTCTTGATCCTTGTCTGTCTACTAGCTACCAGTAGTGGGAGTATATATTCTGTGCTGAAATGTTGAAATACCTTGCTCATGTGGCTTCAAAAAGCACATCAAATAGCTCAATATCTATCTATATATATATATATATATATATATATATATATATATATATAATAGTATATATAGTAGTATAGTATAAATATTGTATTATATATATATATATATATATATATATATATATATATATATATATATATTCATACATACATACATATATATATATATATATATATATATATATATATATATATATATATATATATATATATATATATGTGTGTGTGTGTGTGTGTGTGTGTGTATATATATATATATATATATATATATATATATATATATATATATATATATATATATATGTATATGTAAAAAGGAGGAATTTACAGATTCATCATATTTAACTTCCCAAGGAGACACAGAGTCCGAAGCGACAACCTGAGAATGCTGATATCCCTTTTTGGGTGGTATGATGTTAAAGATGCTTACTTAAGCAGGTCAACGTTCGTTCTGTGGGTATGTGAGTTCATGAGGGCTTGTTCAAGGTGCCTTTGCAAATTGGCTGTGACCAGTTAATTGGGGCGTTGACGGCGAGTGTGAATTCGTGTGTACGTGTACGAACTATGTCCGTTGATAACGGCAGGTTTTAGGCAGAACTAGGGAGACGGCTGCCTTGGGGAGAAAGAGCCTGAATGGCTCCATAATGTATTTTTGTTTAAGTGATTTTCCAAGCTGTAATGGGTAAGTGTTATCATACTTTAGCCAAAGGGATGGCTTGTTTTGATATCTTGTAAAGATGTTCCATTTCATTTAATCTTTTGACTTTGTCTTTACAATTGTGTGTGTGCTCACTAATGTGTTCTGTCTTTTAAACAGGCGGTTCTAGTGAGGGGACCGAGTGTCCTAGTGAGGGGACTGTATTTTTGAGAAGAGATAATTGTTCTGACTAATTACTGATTAAGACATTTAAATACCGGAGGGTTATCTGAGTTAGTTGTCTGTGAGACTTGAACTATTATCATTCCATTAATGATCTTGTAAGAACTTGAATTATTCAACTAATACTTTGCTTTGAATAAAACGTATATATTTTTTGTAACTCCGACTCTAATTTAATGACCTGATAGAGAGAGAGAGAGAGAGAGAGAGAGAGAGAGAGAGAAGAGAGAGAGAGGGCTTTTGCCAGTGATCACCTTGAGAGAGAGAAAGAAGGGGGGAGAGACTGAGTGTAACCAGTTTGCCTTACGCTACGGTAAAACGCATACCAAATATTAAAGCTAGTGGGGGGCGATGCCCTTCGCTGGTAATATAATTACATATATATTACATATATATATATATATATAATATATATATATATATAATATATAGATATATATATATATATTTTTTATATATAATATATATATATATATATTTATATGTTTTTATATGTATATATTAATATATAATATATATAATATATATATATATATGTATATGTATATATATATAATATATATATATATATATATATATATATATATATATATCTATATATATATATATCTATATATCTATATATATCTATATTATATATATATATACATATATATATATATATATACTGTATATATATAAAATATATATATATAATGTATATATATATACATATATATATATATATATATATATATAGAATATATATATATATATATATATATATATATATATATATATATATATATAAACTCTGGCTGGTTAGACTCTCTTTGCTCACCAGAAATTCTTTGCCCCCCCCCCCCCCCCAAACAAAAATCTGAAATGACACCCCTGAGTCTGTACTCATGTTTTTATGTTCATTCCTAAGTGGCTGGTAATAAACATGCCGCTCATCTAGCACGTAAACTGGTAGTTTTCAAACCAAAGGGCCACGGCAATAGTCTTCAATTTTACCTAAGATTTGTGTTAGTAATCAGGAAATAGTACGCTTGAAGCCAATTTTCCACAAGAAGTTAATAATCAGCAGTTTGTACTCTGACAATAGCTAAGCTTAAAGGTTGTCAAAGGAAGTTTAAAGGACAAAAGCCTTTAAATATTTATAAAATGACAAACTGACCAGCATGTGGTGATGATTTAGAAAATTTGTTATTGTTTCAATTGCAATTCCACTGTATTTGTTGCATAAATTTTAAGTAAGAAATTGCCTCTTTCAGTTATGCTGAAAGAGGCAATCGTTATGGTAAACTTAAGGTTGGATAAGGGATGAAAATGACATACGGCTGATTTTATGTGCATGGCCGTCGTGTATATCTTAACCCCCCCCCCACCCCCCTTTTGCCAAAACTAAACAAATTGACAATTCTTACCTGTGGCAGCAGGCGGCGCCCTCTATCTGCAAGCATGTCACTAGGCTATTAAGCTCACATAAATACAAAATAAACTATTTATTACCCAAAGCAGATGAACATAAAATACAGCAAAATGATTAATAAGTCATAGTGATAAAACCCAAGTCTGCCCCACAAAGAAAACTTTTAAGTTATCATTCTACTCTCCTGGCTAAGTATTCACTCCCAGACTCAAAATGTCAATTGTTACATTGTATTATTCAAGTTAGAGAATCCCGTCTCTAATATCATGGAATAGAGCCCATCCGTAATAAAGATATATAACACAATATTAAGTAAAGAGATACACTTCACACTTCTCTCTTCTCAAAGGTAATATTAAATAAAGAGATACATTTCACACTTTCTCTTTTCATAGGCAACTGTTTCCAAGTCATTTAAAATATGTGCCATACCTTTGAGATGGGGATTTTCTCCCGACACTTGGCGTTCGCTCAACTGTCTTTCTTCCTATCACAAAGGAATGTGTCTTTCCCTCAGGTGCCTCGATCAGTCAGACCTGTGACATCCGTACAAACGAATGTACATACCCACCACACCTCAAAACTGCCCTTGGCAACAGTACGGACAGCCACCAGCTTAAAAACGCATACGCATCAGATTCCTTCATTCAAGGAGGCTGCCTCTACAGCTCACTCTGTCTCCAAGCAAGGGCAGCTGACACTATATGTAATTCACTAACACATCAATTCATACTTGTAAGATATACCTTTGGTTGGAAGTCGAGACATGAATATGTCGGTAGAAGCTTTCTCTCATGACAGAGAGTTGTCTAACATTGTCAGTCCATTTATTTGCGAGTTTATAAGCTCGTTTTTTGCGGAGCTGAAGTGAAGAATAAAGATGTTCACTATTTCTTCAACACAAAGCACGATGGGTTTTGCTTAAAATAATAACCTTGAATATATAGATTAGCCATATTCATTCATAGATACGGGTCTGTGAAATCAATGGTTTTGAGATAGATAATATTGATCACATTAACATAAATGACTAGCACACTCATGCACACTATCCTCATTGGTATTGTAATGTGCGAAAGCACAATTGCTAATGGTGTTTGAGAGAAAAGTGCTGTAAGTATATATATATATATATATATATATATATATATATATATATGTATATATACATAATCTTTATCAATGCTGTAAGTTGTATGTAATAGCCGGAAGGTCGTCAGTTTAATACCATTCACGGCCTTGAGCAATGGCTCACTACCAAATATGGAAATGGATTATTTCACGTTGTTAGATTTCAGCTGAACATTGAAATTTCTCTCGATTGCTCTGCAAACTGTAGAGCCTCTTTCAGCAAAACGTTAACGGGTCAGTTAGGAATTTATATGTATATTATGTTACGCTCTATAAGACGTGAATCGTCAAACCTAAACTGGTAATTTTTTCCGAATTTTGCAAGTAGCTCTTGCATTAGTCCAAATTATACAATTACTCGAAAGGCTCACAATGGAAGCGTACATGTGGTTTGAGAAGTGCGTTTACTTTTATTATCATTGTTCAGAAGATGAACCCTATTCGTGTGGAACAAGTGCACTGCGGACATAAAATTCGAGCTTCCAAAGAATATGGTGTTTGCAAAGCCAAATTATGTGCATGCACGCAACTTTATTGTATCGGTTTCACTGTGGAATTGATCATAACAACGGCTGAAAGGCCTCGTTAGGTCATTCGTGTGTATATTCCTATCGTGAGCATATCAAGCTCAATTTTATATTACCAAATACATTTTGTGGGTTCATCCTGTGAGGATGTATAGGGACACGTCCTGAGTATATCAGTGAGTGGATATGTCAAAATATGCCTCTCCATATGCCTGTGAAGAGGGGATGTATTCTGGCAGCATCACAATCTCTGTTGTTTTCCATTTGGCCTGAGATACGATTACGGCACTTCTACCTAAATCTGTTTGTGATTTTGACTCCTTTTACCACATGTACTACACTCGAGTTTCATGTGTACCTGCTAAACCTGTCTGCATGAATGAACCTTTCCTAACTAGAAATAAACTTTTATTATAGTTATAGTCAGTGATTAATGAACTACCAATTTTCCTGAATATTCCTTCAGTCTTTTGCATATCAAAATACCCATGAATATAGTGCAACGTTTTCTTTATCAATACGATAAGATTTTGATATGTCAGTATAGTCTTCCATCACTTTATGACTTGTCTCTTTAGCGACAGATGTCACCTGTGGCGACGTAGGTTGTGCTCCCCTACTGAAAAGTCCTTGCTTGTCTTCTAACCAGTCAGGAGAGAAGAATGGAACCGACGCTTGTGATTGACTAAAAAATTGTAAAAGCCGGCTGTCCGAAGAGAAAGTGAGACCCAATTTCAGTTATTTAAGTCATTTGCTTGCTTTTTCCAGTGTGTGCAGTGTCTGTGATCTTAGGAAGCGAAGACGTCTGAGGTTTAAAGTAATGGCCCCGTTTTTATAATTTGCATACTTAGGGAGTAAATTGAAGTGTTAAAGACGATGGCCTCCAAAATTGGTGATTTTGGTGAAAAGTTACTCATGAGTCTCCAATGCTAAAGGCCTGTAGGAAGGTACGCTTTACAAATTTCTTTTGTTTGGGATTTGAAATTACTATTTTTGGAGAGAAAATCTATTCTTTAAGAGGTCTGAAGGAATGTGTAATTGAAATATTTAGGGGTTCCTTCAGTATTTCATAGTGCTTTGGTTCAAGCTTTGAAATTAATGGGGAAAAATTAGTCATGGTTCTCCAATGCAAGAGGCCTTCAGTAAGTTGTAATTTGTGTACATAGGGGTTCCTGTAAGCTTTCGTTACCTGCTTTGATTAAAGTTTTGAAATTAGTGTTGGTGAAAAATTGTACATTGGACTCCAGTGCAAGAGGCCTAAAGGAAGGTTAACTAAATGTTTTTAGAATTTAATTGCCAGCTTTGCTTGCTTGAATGTTTTTGATAGGAAATTAAGTCTCCAACGCGAGGCGTTGCGCAAATATTTTAAGGGTTTTAGTAGAATCTTTGTTCAGGTTAAAACTTTGAAAAATCAGTCATGGGTTACTAAACGCAAGATGCCTGATGAAAGGTTAGACTGTCAATCATGTTTTTTTGTAGAATTTTAGTACCTGCTTAGATTAAAGCCTTTATACTAGTTTGAGAAATTAATCATGGATTGCCTAGAAGAAAAAAAAAATCTAGAGGTTCCGAAAAAGTTTCATTAAAAGTTTAGATTAAAGCTTGGAAATATTTGCTACAAGGCTAGAAGGTTAGATAAGGATAACCAGCGTTAGGGGCCTAGAGTTTCAAAATATTTAGGGGTTCACTAGAATTCCAATATTCTAGCGAATTGGAGTCTGATTTTGAGATCGTAAGCAATTGCGTAAAATATGGTGAGTATGGTGAATATTTTTGGCATGCAGATACTTTCAATCTGTAGAATCAATGGAATATTTGAAATTATATAATCTGTAAGGCCGCGTCTCCTCACGTAATAATAAACAAAACTGAAAACTCATGAAAATTTTACGTCGTTTCGTAGTTCTTGCCAGACTTGGAAAAGCATGGCCATATTATGAACTGACGATAAAAGTCCCATTCCTCCTTTCACCGTAACACTGTGAAGCAGGATTTTGCTTGTCAGCTTCAAACATTGGGGTTAAATTTAGCTTTTAGGAAGATGGGTTAATTTACGACGGAATCTTCGTTATTGAAAGTCATAGCCATCATGAAATTTTAGTTCTGTAGTGAGTTAGGGACTACTTTTCACTTTTCGGAAATAAACAAAATACTCGTGGTTTAAGTGTTTTAATGCATTCATACTGCAATTTAGTGCTAAGTGGTTCTGTATTAGTTATCCTCACTTAAGTGGTTTTTTTTAATAGATCTGATAGGGCAGAGTAAGCTCAATTCAGTGTTGCCCATGTAAGGTAAGGACATAGGTTACAAAAACTTAGCTCATTTAACTGAAAAGTTAAAGCAGGCGATAATTTAGTTCCCAAAGATTGATCGGGAGATGTAACTTCTCTCTTTGGTAACTTGCTATACCGTAGTTATTTATTTATTTATCTAATCTATCTATTTTATTTTATTTTATTTTGTTTTGTTTTACTTGTTTTTATTTTATATTTGTTTTTATTTGCTTTTATTTGTTTTTATTTGATTTTATTTATTTTATTTTTTATTTTTTTTATTTTTTATTTTTTTATTAATTTTTTTTTTTTTGTTTGTTTTTATTTTGTTTTTATTTGTTTTTTATTGTTTTAATTTTATTTTATTTGTTTTTAATTTATTTGCTTATATTTATTTTTATTAGTTTTTTATTTTATTTTATTTTTATTTCTATTTTGTTTTTATTTCATTTATTATTTTTATTTTTAATTTTATTTGTTTTTATTTATATTTTTTTTGTTTTGTTTATTTTTTTAAATTAAAAAGATTTATCTTTTATTTTTTATTTTTTATTTTTTTATTATTTTTTTTATTTTTTATATGTTTTATTTTTATTTATTTATTTATTTTTTATTTTATTTTATTTATTTTATTTATTTTATTTATTTATTTTATTTTATTTTATCTTATTTCATTTTTTTTATTTTTTAAAATCTTATTTTATCTTTTTATTATATTTCATTTAATAATTTGATTTTTTAAATTTGATTTTTTTTATTCGATTTTATTTTTTATTTTATTTTATTATTTTTATTTTGTAGATCTAAGCCCCATAGCACGGCGAACTAGACTATGCCAGTTGACGTTTTTCTATGCAGTAATATTTTTTCGGCCGACTGTAATCAACCTGTAATTTATCTTTGAACTCTATCCTATGGTAAGGGGGATTGATGGGAATGCGGGGTTTTGGGTGGGGTGAAACACTTGGGGGAAGGTTTTGCTGTGTTATTGTTATTTCCTCTTATTTATGACATTTGAAACACGAAATACAAGCTGAAATAAAGCAATAAATAAACCGATAAAGGAGCCATTACATAGCCGAGATCCACTTATTACTACAGTAGTACTTCGAGATACGAAATTAATCCGTTCCAAGGCGCCTTTCGTATCATGAGGTTTTCGTATCTTGGACCACTTTTACATGTAAAATGGCTAATCCGTTCCAAGCCCTCCAAAAACACCCCAGTAAATTTCATAATAAAGCTAAATTGACCTATAAACAATGAAATACTACAACAATTTGGACCATTCAATACCTAAATTAAGAATAAAAATGCAAAACCTGTAAATAAAGTGTATATTAGTGTACAAGAAATATTATTACTGTAACGTAAAATGTGGAAGCTTACCTTTCGAGTGAGGCTATCTCCGAAAGTGGTGGCAGAGGAGGAGGAGGACAAACGGCAGATAATGTACGTACGTACGTACGCTTAACTTTATGAAAAACACAAAAAATTTAAGGAAAACTATAAAACTAAAATTTACGAAACACATTAACAAAACTGTAACACTTAACTTACAAAAATCTAAAAATTAAATTTTTTTTTTCTTTTTTTTTATTTTTAACTTTTTTTTTTTTTACTCTTATACGTAGGCCTTTTTTTTTTTTTTTTTTTTTTTTTTACAGAACTTTCACCTTTATCACCACTTTCAACGTTCTGTTTTTCATCACTTGGTTCTTCCTTTTTGCTTTCAACTTTCTGTTTTTTATCACTTGGTTCTTCCTTTTTGCTTACCCCTGCTAATGCTGAAGGCCTCTTTAAAAAATAACGATCCAAGGAAGATTGCTTCTGCCTACTTTTCACAATGTTCCTGAAACGACTCAGGCAAACGTCATCGAACTGCGCAAGCATACGACCTGTGTGAGCCTTTTCGGGGTGTCTTTTTTCGATAAACGATTGCACTTTATGAAAAGCGGCTAGAACATCCATAATTTCTGCCGTTGTCATAGGGTCCTCCTCCTCTTCCTTGCCGCTGCTAGAGAACTCCTCTTGAATGATGTTATGTTGCATGGCCTCCAACTCATTCAGGTCATCCGTTGTAAGCTCCTCTTGGAGCTCCTCGAGAAGGTCGTTGATGTCGTCCTTGTCGACGACCAGCCCCATGGACTTACCGAGTGCAACGATCTCGTCAAGATCTAGTTGGGAAACAGTTTCGGGATCGTCAACTGTTTCGGACTCTGCAGCACCAGCTTCGCCCACGTCGAATCCCTCGAAGTCTCGGGCGGATACGGCATCAGGCCAGAGTTTCCTCCACGAGGAATTCAAGGTTCGCCTCGAAACCTCCTGCCAAGATTGGTCGATGAGTCGGATGCAAATGACGATGTCGAAATGCTCCTTCCAAAATTGACGCAAGGTGAGGTTTGTGGTATCGGTGATGTCGAAACATCTCTTGAAAAGATGTTTCGTGTACAGCTTCTTAATGTTCGATATCACTTGCTGGTCCATGGGCTGGAGGAGAGGGGTGGTGTTGGGCGGAAGAAAAAGAATCTTGATGAAGGAATACTCCGCTAGGATATCTTCCTCGAGGCCAGGAGGGTGGGGAGGGGCATTGTTCAACACCAGCAGACATTTCAGGGGGAGGCGCTTCTCTTCTAAAAATATCTTTACTGTCTGGCCGAAACACAGATTTACCCACTCGGTGAACAAAAGCCTCGTTACCCAGGCTTTTGCATTAGCCCTCCACATCACTGGAAGCTTCTCCTTAAGCACTTTGTGGGCCTTGAAGGCTCGAGAAGTCTCCGAATGATACAGCAGTAGGGGCTTCACCTTGCAATCCCCACTGGCATTTGAACAAAGTGCGAGCGTAAGCCTGTCTTTCATAGGCTTATGCCGGGTAGCTTCTTCTCTTCCTCCATGATGTACGTCCGACGAGGCATTTTTTCCAAAAAAAGGCCAGTCTCATCACAGTTGAAGACTTGCTGAGAACTGTAGCCTTCCTTGGCCATCATCTCGTCGAACGTCTTTTTAAATGCTTCGGCCGCTTTCGTGTCCGAGCTGGCAGCCTCCCCATGCCGCACCACCGAATGGATGCCAGTCCATTTACGAAATTTCTCGAACCAGCCATTCGAAGCCTTGAACTCTGGGGTTTGCGTTGATGTCCCTTACCCTCCGTCGTCTTCCGCCTGTGCAATCAAATCACCGAAAATAGCGCTGGCCTTGTGGGAGATTTGCCGTCTCCGTTATCGTATCGCCAGCGATTTCTTTGTCTTTTATCCAGACAAGAAGCAGCCATTCCATCTCGTCATGCACGTGGGTCCTCTTGCTGGACAAAATAGTGATGCCCTTGGAAGGTGTAGCTGCTTTGATGAAATCCTTCTGTTTAAGGATGGTGCCTATTGTCGATGGATTTCGGCCGTATTCCTTGGCGATCACACTCAATCGCATACCAGCTTCATACTTTTGATAATCGCCATCTTTGTCTCCAAAGAGAGCATTTGCTTCTTTCCTTGATTTTCAACTTTCTTGGGACCCATGACTACGTTATCTTGTATGTAATTTACATATAAGTAGAATAAAGTTTTCGCACAACACGATAAAGTATGTATACTGCAACGAAATCACTAACGAATTTACGTTACTATACGAAATTGTTAGACCGAACGAATACCGCGTGCGTACGATAACGATGCTGGTACCGAGTGGCCGAGGCACGCCACCACGTACATAGATGCATGATGGGAGGGATGCTGGCCAATAGGAGAGAAGGATCTCATGGCCGCGAGTAGCATCAGGAACCATTGGGAGAGCAGGAGGATGGTGGCGAGTCTACTAAGTTGGCGGCACACGAGTTTCAAAATTGTTATCGGTGGTTCGGGCGAATCTCGGACTTTACAGAAACCTTTCGTATCTTGAAAACTTTTCATATGTAGAGCCGTTAAATTTTTCATATTGGCTTTCGTATCTCGAGGTACCACTGTATATATATATATATGCATATATATAAATCAATAATATATATATATATATATATTATATATATATATATATATATATGCATATATGTAAATATATATATATATATATATATATATATATATATATATAGATATATATATATATATATATATAATATATATATATATGAGGTTCAGGAGGTCCATTGATACTAAGCATGAAGGCCAAGATTTATTATAAAATGTTTCGCACATAAACTTTGTGCATCTTCAGTCTGTAAAAAGAGGAAATGCATATATTAAAACTAAAAAAACAGGATTCACAATAGTATTCATGTTAAAATGCAATAAAATATAAATAGTTAAAAAAGAAGAAGAACCACTGAGGAACCAACCGACTAGAATGGAAAGAAAGCAAGGAATGATTTTTGAGAGATCCAGGTCCAAGACGTTGACTATGCCAGGAAGCCGAGGTGTTGTTATTCAATGGGGGAACCAGCCTTTTAATAATTAAAGATTCCAAGGTAGTTAGGTGGTCCGGGTCTTTAGTATAACCTATTATCGAGAAGTGCTGTTTTGATACATTTATTTTGCATTTGGTGCATGATTCTTGATACTAGAAAATTCAGGATTACTAATTCTTTGACCTGTTCTATAACTGAAAACCCATATGGCTACAATATCTCATCTGCAGTAATCTTCGAGTCGATCCCACGTAAGTTGCAGGGCATCCTGCGCATTTGAATTTGTATACAACGTTGGATCTCATGAAGTCCTGCAGTAATCCTGAATTTTCTAGTATCAAGAATCTTGCCACCAAATGCAAAATAAATGTATCAAAACAGCACTTCTCGATAATAGGTTATACTAAAGACCCGGACCACCTAACTACCTTGGAATCTTTAATTATTAAAAGGCTGGTTCCCTCATTGAATAACAACACCTCGCTTCACCTCTACATCTGGCATAGTCAACGTCTTGGACCTGGCTCTCTCAAAAATCATTCCTTGCTTCCTTCCATTCTAGTCGGTTGGTACCTCAGTGGTTCTTCTTCTCTTTTTTAACTATTTATATTTTATGCATTTTAAAACATGAATACTATTTGTGAATCCTGTTTTTTAGTTTTAATATATGCATTTCTCTTTTTACAGACTGAAGATGCACAAAGTTTATGTGCGAAATGTTTTATAATAAATCTTGGCCTTCATGTTTAGTATCAATGGACCTCCTGAACCTCTTATGTCTGCGCTCCTGTTTATATATATATATATATATATATATATATATATATATATATATATATATGCATATATGTAAATGCATATATATAGTATATATATATATATATATATATATATATATATATATATATATATATATATACTATATATATATATGCATATATGTAAATGCATATATATAGTATATATATATATATATATATATATATATATATAGATATATATAGATATATATATATATATATATATATATATATATATGCATATATGTATATGATATATATATGCATATGTAAATGTATATATATATATATATATATATATATATATTATATATATATATTATATATATATATATATACATATATATATATATATATATATATATATATATATATATATATATATATATATATGATATATATATATATATACATACATATATGCATATATATATATATATATACATATAATACATATATGCATATATATATATATATATATATATATATATATATATATATATATATATATATATATATATAGATATATATATATGCATTTACATATATATGAAATCATACAAACTACCTTACCTTCTTTTAGTTTATGAAACAAATGTCAAGTGAAATCATACAAATATACCTTTTATGTTTATGAAACCAAAGTTATTGTGTATTATTACAGAAGTAAAAAAATATTGCAATTAAATCTTACAGTAGGGGACACATATTTTACACATGAGCTAATAATCCATGCATACATAAAAATATGTATATATATATGTATTATATTATATACATATATATACTATATACATGCATGCATATATATATATACATATACATATATGCATATATATATATATATATATATATATATATATATATATATATATATATATATATATATATATATATATATATATATATATATATATATATGATATATGTATATGTATATATATATATGCATGCATGTGTATATGTATATATATGTATATAATATAATACATATATATACATATTTTTATGTATGCATGGATTATTAGCTCATGTGTAAAATATGTGTCCCTACTGTAAGATTTAATTGCAATATTTTTTTACTTCTGTAATAATACACAATAACTTTGGTTTCATAAACATAAAAGATATGTTTGTATGATTTCACTTGACATTTGTTTCATAAACATAAAAGAAGGTATGTTTGTATGATTTCACTTGACATTTGTCAAGTTCAATCACCCCCAAACAGGCCCCCCTCATTTCCCATATTGTCAACCCTTTACAAGACAGTGTTCGTGTTTTTTTGTTTTTTTTTTTTCACAAATCTGAACATTTACCCCCCACCCCATCCTCCCTACTCTGTTTCGTGCTCTCCACTCCTCTAACCCCAACTTCATCCTGACAAACTCGCCGGTGTCTCACTTCACTCATCAACCAACACAATGACGGAACCAGTCCCAGGCACCTCTACCTCCTCCGGACCCATTACTAACTTGACTCTGCCCCGTACATGTGTTAACTGTTTCCTTAGTTCTAAGGACTTTTCAGTCCATTACTCAGGGCAGTACGAAAGGTTGGTAATCTACTGTCAAGATCACGGCCTTTTGAGGAACCAGGCTTTCGCCCTCGTGGCAACGAGTGTAGGCTTGACCTAGAAAGGAAGGGGTTCAAGTAACATTTAAAATTTGTTGAAGTTTGAGCGTTACCGCAGCCTATTTTACAAACCTAAAGTAGGTTAAACACTCGATACCTTAAACATGCCATTAAATAATATGTCCGTTCACTATGTTCTCATGTTTTGAAGTTTCTAAAGAGTAATCTTAATATACCTATCCACTTACAGGTGTGACAAGTCTTGCGCTCCTTACCCCAAAAAACCCAAGAAGAGGTGCAACTATTACCTCTCGTTATTTAAGGGCACCTGGTTTTCTGGGCCCTTCTTGGATGTTGAGACTGTCCTCTTCTCATTTATGTTGGTGATTTTTTTAGCTATCGAGTTGAGGACAGAGCTCGGTTTAAGTGACATAGCCATTAATGATTGGTCCAGCTACTCCAGGGAAGTGTTTTTTTTAAAGTGAAATCGTTTTTTTTAAGTAGCAGGTTTTTTTTATCGATGGTTTTATGTTAAACTTTACGTCACTAACCGTACTCTCTTCAGGTCATAGTACATTGGTGTATCCGGCAGAAGAAACTAATAGGTGGTCCCTGTACAACTGTTGGGATCGACGAAGCAAAGTTCGGCAAGAGAAAGTATAATGTAGGCTGGGTTGTCGGGGGTCAGTGGGTTTTTGTGGGGTGTGTAGGCAGACTAGAGAATTTTTTGTAATGCCAGTAAAAGACAGGAGTACCACAACTTTGCTTACCGTGATTAAGGACTACATTGTACCGGGGACCACTGTTATTTCTGACTGCTGGAATGCTTATGATTGCCTGGGAGACTAAGGCTATGTTCACAAGGTCCACCACTCCATTAACATTGTGGACCCAGTAACCGGTGTCCATACAAATACAATTGAAAGGTGGTGGAGGGAACTTCGTGAGGCAACGCCTTGGTATGGCCGTAGAAGGTACAACTTTGATGGGTACTTGGCAGTGCCGTACTTTAAAATATACTAACACGACCCCAAGACAAGGCTCCACGCCTTCGTGAAAGCGGCTGCCGAACTCTATCCTCCACCCCTTTAAGGTAAGGTTCCTAATCTTTATGTACTTTTAGTTATATTAATTATGTTTTGGTGTTCCAAAGGTTTAGGGCTTTTGATGTCGGTGATATTTATTGGGAATTATTTATCACCATATCTCAGAGTGGCTTTACCAACACGTACCTCTGCCTTCCTCTCCCAGTTCCCTACCCCGTCCCCCACCCCCTTACCAGACATAAGGCTCCCTGTTAGTTACGTATCCCACACCCCCACCAGCATTCAAATATAGCGGTTTGTTTACGCTTCTTGGCCCCAAACCAAAACTTCGAAGAGAACTCTGTAATGTTGGTACATCACACCCCGGTACATCGCACCCCTTGTACTGTCATGTAGTCTTCAAAGATAAATTGCAGTTTAATTACAGTTGGCCGAATAAATATTACTTTAAATTCTTGTTCAGCAGGTAAAATAACATAGGAAAACATAAACTGCCATAGTCCAATGTAGTGTGGAATGCTTGCTTAGAATTAACTTTTATTTTTCTTTTTTTCTTTTTTTATTTTATAGTATTTTTTTTTATTTATTTTATTTTATTTTTTATTTTTTATTTTTTATTTATTTTATTTATATTATTATTTTTTATATATCATTTCATTTTAGTTATTTTAATTTATTTTATTTTATTTTATTTATTTTTTATTTTATATTATTTTTTATTTTATTTTATTTTTTATCTCTCATTCTTTTTATTTTAATTTTCTATTTTGATTTTTATAATTTTTTAAATTTTTACATTTTTATTAATTTTTCATTTCTAAAATTTTGTTTATTTCTCTATTTTATTTATTTATCTTATTTTATTTCTACATTTTATTTTTTTTTATTCTTATGATTTATTCTAATTATTTACTTTTTCATTTTATTTTTTTATTGTTTTATTTTTTATTTTTTATTTTAAATTTCTTATTATGTTATTTTTCATTTTTTATTGTTATTTCTTATTTTTATACTTTTTATTTAAATTTATTTTCTTTAAATTTCTGATTTTTTTATTTTTTTATTTTTTTATCTTTTGTTTTATTATTTCTACTATTTTTCTATTTTTATTTTTCCCTTTTTTTATATTTTTCAATCTATTTTTTAATTTTATTTTTTTATCATATTTTTTTTTATTTTCTTCTTTTTCTTTATTTTTTTATTTTACTTTATTTTTTTTTATTTTTGAATTTTTGTATTATTGTTTTTTGGTTTTTATTTTTTGTTTTTAATATTTTTTAATAAAGAAATATTTTTAATTTTTATTTTTAATTTTCACATTTTTTGTATTTTTTAAATTTTTTTTATAAATTTATTCATTTAATTTTTTAAAGTTTATTTTATTGAAATTTTATTTTTTCTATTTAATTAATTTTTTAAAATTTATTTTGATTTAACTTTTTCTATTTAATTTTAATTTTTATTTTTCATGTTAATTTTTTTATTTAATTTTTGTTTGTTTAATTTTTTTATTTTTATTATGTTAATTTTTTTAAATTTATTTTTTAATCTAATTGTTTAATTCTTATTCTATTTCTTTTATTTTATTTTTTATTTTATTTTATTTATTAATTTTTATTTATTTATTTTTTATTGTTTTATTTTTTTTATTTTATTTTATTTATCTATATTATATTACTTTTAATATTTATTTCATTTATATATTTTTTTATTTATATATTTTATTTTCGATTTATTTTATTTAGATTTATTTTATTTATTTATTTCATTTATATGTATTTATTTAATTTATTTATACTTATTTATTTATTTTGATTTATATTTTTTCATTTTTATTTATATTTATTTATTTATTTTGATTGATTGATCGATTTATTTTTGTTGATTTCTTTTGATTTATTTTTATTTATCTATCTATATATATATATATATATATATATATATATATATATAATATATATATATATATATTTTTATTTTTTATTTATTCATTTAGTTTGATTTATTTATATTTATGTATTTTTATTTATTTATTTTTTATTTATTTTGGTAATTCTAAGCCTGCATTCTGCGGTAATGTAGACTATGGCAGTCGACGTTTCCCTGTTATTTTACCTGCTGAACAAGAATTTACAGTAATATTTATTCGGTCAACTGTAATTAAAACTTAATTTACCTGTGGAAACAACTTGAAGGTACAAGGTGTGCGATGTACCAATGTACAGAGTTCAAAAGTAAATAACAAAAAATTACCCGAAACTCGTGTAAAGTAAGCAAAATGAAATAGGAAAATGTCAACTGCCATAGTCTACTTCGACTGAACATTCTTCGAAGTTTTGGTTTGGGGCAAAGAAACTTAAACAAACTGCCATATTTGAATGATAGTAGGGGGCGTGGGATACGTAACCAACAGGGAGCCTTATGTCTGGTAAGGGGGGGGGGGGTGGGGGGGGGGGACGGGGGGGGGGGGGTTACTGGGGAGAGGAAGCCACAGGTACGAGTTGGTAAAGCCTGCTGGCATATGATGTGAAATAACAATTCTCAATAAATATCACCAAGATCAAAAGCACTAAACCTTAGGACACTAAAACACAATTGATATAAAAATAATGTACTTAAAGATTAGGAACCTTACCTTAATAATGTTTCATAAACACCTGTTTTCTCAAAAGGCCGTGATCTTGACAGTACATTACCAACCTTTCATACTGGCTACAAGTAATGGACTGAAAAGTCCTTATAAATAAGGGAACAGTTAACACAAGTATGGGGTAGAGTAGTGTCGAGTTGGTAATGGGCCTGGAGGAGCAGGAGGTGCCAGGGAAGGATTCGGCCATCGTGGTCGGTTGATGACTGAAATGAAATGCACAGGCCAGCAAGTATTTTCAAGAAGTTGCGGGGCGGGGGAGGCGTGTAGCGTGAAATAAAACAGGGTAGGGAGGATGTGGGTAAATATTTACATTTGTAATAAACACACACAAATGCACTGTGTGCATATATATTATTATATATATATATATATATATATATATATATATATATATATATATATTATATATATATATATTATATATATATATATATATATATATATATAGATATATATATATATATATACAGGTTTACACATCTGGTACTTAAGTATAAATTATTAAGTACAAGTCAAGAGGCCATTTTAGTGAATAATGAATGGAATATTACCAAGTTTCAAGGATCAGAGTGGCCAGTTCAGGGGATAATTGAACTTATCAAGAAATGTTGTGAACAATTGTAAGAATTGTGGAACCTCCCTGGTGGTGCTCCGCCCCCATACATTCCCTTAAAGAAAGACAAAGTTAAAGCAAGAGTAACATATAGGTTAGGATACTAACCTAACCAAGCTAACCTAACCTAGTAGAATGTGTTACCTGACCAGGGGGGCACCCCTCACCCCCGTACCCCCCTTATGGAAGGCAATGTTAGAAGTGTAACATATAGGTTAGGATAGTAACCTAACCTAACCTAGTGGAATGTGTTACCTGCTTTGGTGGGGGGTGGGGGGCGACTGAGGGGGGAGTGGAGCCCCCCATACCACCCCTTAAGGAAGGCAATCTTAGCAGTGTAACATATAGGTTAGGATACTAACCTAACCAAGTGGAACATGTTACCTGACCGAGGGGCTCCGTCCGGCCCCCCTCCCCGCCGTACCCCTCTTACATGAAAACCGTCTTAGAAGGTGTAACAAATAGGTTAGGATTCTTACCTTACTTAGTAGAATGTATTAACAACACCGGTGGTTGGGGGGGGGGGGGGGGGGGGGGGGGGGGGGGGGGGGGGGGGGGGGGGGGGGGGGGGGGGGGGCGTTCCGTAACCCCCTTCAGAAAGATAATATAACATGAAAGTAAATATAATAATAAAATTTATTAAAGAAATTGTTATGGATCGAAAAGGCATGTAAAGGTGAATATAGAGAAAAGAAGGGTAAAAGATGCATGTGTAATTTGGAATGTCTAGAATGTAAAAATGTAATACCATCAATTTTCTCGTCATTGACAGAAATGTCTCGAAACTTTCTAAAACCTTCTAGTCCCACCCCTCAGGAGACTTTCAGGGGCCTGTCCTCAATTGTAACATAATATTGTAAAATATATAAGGTATCATTATGAAGTGAGAATGTCAGTGCACATATTAAACAATACTATGATAAACAGAACTGAAATAAAAGCTTGAAATAATATTACACAATTACAAAACAAATGAGGAAAAGGAATATATGTAACAATGCATGAATCCCCCCAAAACCTTCTATTGCAATGTAGGGTTAATAATGCAACATGATTGGTTGAATACATGTATCCCCATCCCCCCAACAAAACCCCCATCTTTTATCTCCTTAAGAAGTTTGTCTGAAACAAAAGCTCCCTTATATCATGGCACATGCGCAGTAGGATTGGCGCATGCAAAGTAGGATTCGGCTTCGTAATAGCAGTAGTAATAAGTGGATATTGGCTATGTAACGGCTCCATTTTCGGTTTAATTATCGCTTTATTTCAGTTTGTATTTCGTGTTTCAAATGTCACAAATAAGAGGAAATAATACAATAACACGGTAAACCTTCCCCAAGTGTTTTACTCCACACAAAACCCCGCACTCCCATTGGTCCCCCTTACTGTAGGATAGAGTTGAATGGCATAATCCTCCGAAGTGTTTTACCCCACCCAGAATCCCGCATTCCCATCGGTCCTCCTTAGCATAATATAGAGTTAAAAGATAAATTACAGGTGAATTACAGCCGGACGAAAAATATTACTTTAAATAGTTTTTTAGGAGATAAAACTGTATAGAAAAACGTCAACTGGCATAGTCTGGTCTGCCGTGTAATAAGGGCTTAGATCTACTTGCATTTTTATTTATTTATTTTTTTTCTTTTTATTTATTTTTTATCTTTTATTTTTATTTATTTTTATTTTATCTTATTTATTTTTATTTTTATTTATTATATTTTTATTTATTTGTATTTTTATTTATCTATTGTTTTTATTTTTATTTATTTATTTTATTTATTTTATTTTTATTTATTTTTATTTACTTTTATTTATTTATTTATTTATTTTTTATCTATTTTTTTATTTATTTTTTCTTATTTATCTATTTATCTTTATTATTTATTTTTATTTATCTATTTTTATTTCTTTTTTATATTTTAATTTTTAATTTATTTTTATTTATTTATTTATTTTTATTTATGGATTTAATTTTATTTATTTTTTATTTTTTTATTTATTTGTTTTTTATTTATTTTTATTTTTTATTTTATTTATCTATTTTTATTTATTTATTTTCTATTTATTTTTATTTTTTATTTGTATTATTGTATTTATTTCTATTTATTTATTTTATTTTTAATTTTTATTTATTTGTTTTTATTTATTGTTTTATTTTATTTTTATTTATTTTTTTATTTTTATATTTTTTATTTATTTTTATTTTTATATTTTTATTTTTAATCTATTTTTATTTTTATTCATTTCTTTTTTATTTATTTTTTATTTTATTTATTTTTTATTTTTATTTATTTTTATTTATTTATTTTTTTTATTATTTTTTTTTTTCTTTATATATAATTTATTTTATTTTTATTTATCTATTAATTTTTATTTCTCTATCATTTTTATTTAATTATTTTACTTAGTTATTTTGTTTTATTAATTTATTAATTTTTTATTTTTTTATTTATTTTTCTTTTTATTTATTTATTTTTATTTTATTTTGTTTTTTATTTTTTTTATTTTTTATTTCTATATATTATTGCTATTTTATTTTTTATTAGTTTTTTATTAATTCTTATTTTATTTATTTGTATGTAATTTTTTATCTATTTATTTATTTTTATTTTTTATTTGTTTTCATTTATTTTTATATTTATTTTATGTATTTGTTCAGTTTTGTTTATTAATTTATTTATTTTATTTGTTTATTTATTTTTTTTATTTATGTTATTTATTTGTTTATTTTTTTTATTTATTTATGCTTATTTATTCATTTTTTTATTTATATTTTTATTTATTTTCTATTTATTTATTTTCATTTCCTATTAATTTATTTTTAATTTTCTTTTTTTAATCTAATCTATTTATCTATTTATTTTTATTTATTTTCATTTATTTATTTTTATTTTTATTTATTTGTTTTTACATACTTTTATCTTTATTTATTTTATTAATTAATATTCAATTTTTATGCATTTTATTACATTTATTTTTATTTATATTTATTTATATTTATTTTTTAATCTTTTTATTACTTATTATTTTTATTTATTTTTATTTATTTCTTTTTATTTATTTTCATTATCTTTATTTTATGACTTTTATTTGTATTAATTTATTTACTTTTATTTATTTTTTATTTTTTATGTTTTATTTATTTTTATTTTTATTTATTTTTTATTTTTATTAACTTTCATTTTTTGATTAATTTTCATTTATTTATTTTTTATTATTTTATTTATTTTATTTATATATTTATTTATTTAATTTTTATTATTTTTTATTTTTTTTATTTTTATTTATACTTATTTATTTTTATTTTTCTTTTATTTAATTCATTTATTTTTATTATCTTTTATATTTTTTTTTATTTACTTTTTATTTATTTCTTATTTATTTATTTTTATTTTTTATTTATTTTATTTTTTTATATTTTTATTTATTCATTTATAATTTTTTATTTCTTTATTCATTTTTATTTATTTATTTTTTATTTAGTTATTTATTTTATTCATTCATTTTTTACTTTTTTATTTATTTTTATTTATTTATTATTTATTGTTATTTATTTAACTTTAGTCACATTTATTTTATTTATTTTTATTCATTTATTCTTATTTATTCATTTATCTTATTCTTTCTTATTTTTTCATTCCTTATTTATTTATTTTTAATTTATTTATTTATTTCTTTTTTCTTTTCGATTTATTTATTTTTTATTTATTTATTTTCATTTTATTTTTATTTTTTTTATCTATTTACTTTTTTATTTTTTTCATTTATCTATTTTTGTTTATCTTTATTTTTATTTATTTTATTTATTTCTATTTACTTAAATTTTGTTATGCATTTTATTCATTTATTTTTTATTTATCAATTTCATTAATTTTTATTTATGTTTATTTTTTCTATTTATTTATTTTTTGATTTTTAATTAATATTGTTTTTATTTTTTTTTTATTTTTATTTTTATTTTTTTTTTTATTCTATTTAGTTTTTTATTTATTTATTTTATTTATTTTTATTTATTTATTTTTACTCATTTTTTTATTTTATTTTTATTATTTTCATTTATCTATTTTTTTCATTTATTTTTCTTTATTTTTTTTATTTTTTTTATTTTATTTTATTTTTGTTTTATTTATTTTCTTTTTTTTATTTATATATTTATTTTTTTATTTTTGTTTATTTTATTTAATTTAGTTTTTATTTATTTCATTTATTTTTATTTATTTCATTTATTATTTTTTTTTTTATTTTTTATTTTCATTTTATTTTATTTTTTTTATTTTTTTTATTATTCTTATTTTTATTTTTTTTATTTTTTTATTCTATTCATAATTATTTAATTTATTTTATTTACTTTTTTATTTTTATTTCTTTTTTACATTTTTTTATTTTTTTTATATATTCTTCATTCATTTTTATTTATTTTATTTTTATTTTATTCATTTATATTTATTTTATTATTTTATTTTTTATTCATTTTATTTATTTATATTTTTGTATTTATTTTTATTTATTATCATTAATTTTTATTTTATTTTATTTTATTTGCTTATTTATTTTAATTTATCTATTTATTTTGTTACTCGAGCCTCTGTTACTGGTCGGACGTGTCCCATTGCTGCTCCCTTTGTTCCAACACTTTTTTTGCCTGGTATGGATAGCCGGTATGTTGATGTTACTCTTGAGAGTATACGAGAGGAACAGCTATGTATTGACCGGCTTGTTGAGACCTTTTAGAGTCTTTCTTTTGTGGCACCTGGTGGAGATTCATCATTACCTACCAGCATGATCTCCAACCCCGGTGATCAGGGGTAGAGGTTGACCACCTAAGATTCGTGTCTCCTGCTTCCCCGGTCCCCCCCACCACGGTGTCTCCCCTTAATAACCAGTCCTTAGAAACTATCTTAAACTGCCTCAGGAATTTGAACGATCAAAATAAAAAGCTACTTACTTTTGTGGAAACTGTTGCAAAGAAAGATTGTGATAATGAGGAGGTAAATCATAGTGTTGTTGTTCTTGGTAGTGGGGATCATCACGTGACCCCATCGCAAAACGTCCAACTCAATAGTTTCGGAACACCTAGAATAAATTGAACAGAATCTAAATTAGAGTATCTTGATCTGCCATGGTCCTACTTTGAATGATCTGATAACAGCGGCAACTGCTGGAACATTAACTAATTTCCAGAGTCTGAAAAGTGAAGTCTGTAAGACAATCTGTGGCGATAATGTGGCCAATGTTGATACTGCAAGTGTGCATGTTGGTCTCTTCGGACGAGAAAAGAAATCCTTAAGGATCGATTGTTCAAACGTATCGTCGAGGCAGCATCGGCGGCCTGCTGGTTTTTTCGTGTCTGAGTACTTGATGCCAGCTAACCACTCGTTGTTCTATATCCTTCGCCAGCTTAGGAAACAATATCCAATTGAGAGGGAATATCTTTTACAGACTCAGTGACTCCGACCGTTTGTGCAGGGCAAAGACACTAGTTTTAGTGTCTCAAGTTCATTAAATTCCCATTTCATTGTTTATATGCTGTAATTTTTTCGAATTGCTATTATATGGATTCCATTGTCTTTAAATATTGTCTAACTTTATGTATTGGTGTGTGTGTTTTTTACTTTATTTCGTTGTTTTGAATATTGTCTAAGTTTGTATGTATTAATGTCTGTGCTTTATGTTGATTTTATCTGTATTGACGTGTTTATGTAGCCTGCCATATAAGCTACTACAGCTTCGGCGGCTCTACTGGACCTTACCTTACAGACCTTACATCTTGTTCGGGTTGCCCCAGGTCCCTCAGTGTGAGGCACCTCTAATGTCTACCAGAGAGTTGCTAGTACATCTCCCGGTATATTTTGCATCTTCCAATCTTGGATGGTCTGGGATGCAGTTTAGATATTTTGTCGAGCTATTCTTAAACACATATACGCTCACTTCCCTGATATATTCCTCAGATGAGCTGGCACGCATTGAATAGACGCTGCATTATCGATGATGGTGCGTAGTGGATTAATGTCCTGTGTGCTTTCCTTATTTTCCTGGTAGTTTTGTTTGGGCACTATTAATCTACTCTGCTTGCTCTTTCTGATATTTTTAGTTCCATATATTTTCTGCTATTCCTTTTACTGTTTCCATGCCTGAATTATCATGTAGCGTTTCTCTTCTCCTTTCTAGACTATATAATTTTAAGAATTGTAGTCTTTCCCAGTAGTCTAGGTCCTTAACTTCTTCTATTCTAGCTGAAAGGACCTTTGTACACTCTCTATTTGTGCAATATCCTTTTTGATAGTGGGTGGGACCATATCATATTGCAATATTCAAGTGGGAACTACGAACATATGTTTTTATAAAGCATATCATGGTGTTTTCAGCTTTTCTTGTTTTGAAGTGCCGTAACAACATTCCCATTTTTTTGCTTTACATTTTGCCAACAGAGTTGCTATTTGATCATTGCATAACATGTTCCTATTCATCATCACACCAAGTCTTTAACTGCTTCTTATGTGATGGTCTCATTATTAGGTCCCTTATATGCATATAGCTTTCTTTCTCTGTCTCCATAATTTATTGATTCAAATTTTATCAGAGTTAAATACCATCCTATTTACCTCTGCCCAATCATATACTTTGTTAAGGTCTCTTGTAGAGCATTCCTATCTTCATCACAAGTAATTTCTCTACTTATTCTTGTGTCATGCCGGAAACTACTCACTACCGAATCCTTAACATTATTGTCTATGTCTTCAATCATAATAACAAACAGTATTGCCAGCTAACACCGTACCTTGCGGCACACGGATATTTACCTTGGCTTCATCGATTTCTCGTCGTTTGCAATCTATCTGTTTCTGTGTGTAAAAATTCTTTTAACCATCTCCTACTTTATCCACGATATTGTGTTTTCTAATTTTTTTCGCTAATATATTATGGTCTACTTTTATCAAAAGCTTTTGCAAAGTCTAAATAAAACCACATCTGTTTCATTTCCGCTTTTCATATTTTGAATATGTTCTCACGGTGGACTACAGTTGGGTTTGTGTACTTTTTCCGGGTACGAACCACGTTGTCCTTTATTAAAACAAATTATTTTTTATTAAAATGTTTCATAATATTTTTCTTCATTACCCTTTCATACACTTTAATAATATGTGATGTTAGACTCACAGGGCCTATAATTACTTGCCTCAGTCTTGATTCCACTTTTGAAAGTAGGGTAATTATATGCTAATTTGTGCTCATCATATCTCTTGCCTGTATCTACACTTTGTCTTAATAATATTTGCAAGTGGGCTTTGCGATAGAATGAACTACTTTCTTTAACAAAATAGCAGGAATTCCATCAGGCCCTGCAGCACTCCCATTTTTAATTTCAATAATAGCCTCACATATCAGCTTTCATTAATATCTATGTCAGCTAAATATTCACTATTTTCATCCCTTACTTCTATATCATTATCTTCATTATCTATTATAGGGGTGATTCTCTTTTTATATCGTTCTGCCGAATGTTTGCAAAATTTCCTTTTTTTTTTCATCGTTTAATCTCCTCAATTCAATCAGAGGGCCTATTTCTATTCTTCTTTTATTCATCTTCTTCGCATATGAGTATAATAGTTTTGGGGTTTTGGGGTGGATATTTTAATAGGGTTTTTTCTTCCAAGTCCCGTTTTTTTCATTTTTCTTTTGATTGTATAATCTTTTGTTCTGACATTTTCTATCTTACTTTTAGTTCTATAACTTTCCATGCATTTTTTTCTTTTGCAAGACCTTTTTTCCACTTTCTGATTTTCTGAACAAGATCCTTCTGTCTCTTGGTATCATGAATGATGTTTACTTTTCTTCTTCGGGACATATATTTTTCCACTATTTTCTCCAATATTTTATATAATAATCTCCCGTATTTACCCTATGTCATCACTTACGAAAATGTTTATCCCAATTCTTTGTTTAATTCTTCATTAATTTCTGACCATTTTATATTTTTTTACTGTAGAAGTTGTATTTTCCATATCCTTCCCACACTTTTTCATTTCTTGCTTATCTCTATTTTTCACTTGCTTTGGAATGAACTGTTAATTCTATGACATTATGGTCTGAAATACTCGCATTATAAAACTATTATTTTCTTTAACATAATTCATCTCGTTCACAAATACTAGGTCTAAAGTATTTTCCTTTCTTGTTTGGAGGGGATTTATTTGTTGAATGTTGTATTCTAGTAGCATATCTAATAGCTTTTCCAAAATTGCCTCATATCTTCTGCACTATATTACTCTCTTTTTATATGTATAAGTACAACCACAATCTCCTATTCGTTCTTTCCATTCTACGAAGGAAAGTTGAAGTCACCAGATAGGAGAATAGTCCAGTCCCCTTGTGATTTCTACATATACATCCAATTTTTTCAATTATTAAGTCAAAACTCTTTAGTATTAGGAAGGTCTATATATTACTATGTTCATCAATTTTTCAGATTCAAATTCTACCGCTATTAGTTCACATTCTGAGTTACTATATTTCTCCATATATTTTTCCTTGTTTTTTGTCTTTCCCATATATTGCGGTTCCCCCTTGATTCCTATTTTTTTCTATCTGATCTATAAGTTTGGGAACCCTTTTTATTTGATCATCATTCCCAGTCTCTTGGAATACCAGGTTTCACTTATATTATTATATCTATTTTTCTTTTGCATTTTGGGTTAGTTCTTCTAAAGTTCTCTATTTTTCTTCTTTTTGAGTTACTCGTAACTAAACCCTGCGCATTCATCACTATGATGGTTTTTTGCGTTTTCTCCTTCATTTAATACTGTAGTAATAAGATTTCCCATGTCTCTTTCTGTTCTGGTATGTTGTTCTTTTTTCATTCCAGAAAATTCTGACATTAAAAAATCCAACTTTTCCATATATTTGATCTTCCTTCATCATAAATTATCATTTTGTGTCTGAATCTGCAATTTTTCTCCGTTTTTCTGCCAATATCCTCTTGCATAATAAATACAGTTATTATCTCTTGAGTAGAATTTCGGAGACTGAGGCTTTGTAATTTTTTGCTGACACCTCTGCATATCTCATTGGTGGTTTGCTTTTCTCTTTTACCTGATATTCTTGATTTCTCTCTTTATTTGTTTCTTTCTTATTTGGATTTTATTTTTACTTGGTTGGTTATTTATTTGATATGATTCATGCTACAGGGTGCCTATATTTGCATTTTTTGTCGAAACTTACATCCTTTTCCTTCTTTTAGGTTTTTACATATTTTTGGATGCAGATCTGCAATCATCCCATATCCATCTAAGTATGCACATTTACCATATATTTCAATAGTTTTGACATATCTTAGGATGTTTGTAGTAACATCTTTCTCCAAATCTGCAATTCCCTCTTTTCAAAAGGTTGCAGATTTTGTCTTTCTTTGTCTATTTTTTCCTCTTTCCCGTCATTGTATAGATCTGGGTAGACGCCCTCTTCGGATTTGCTTTTCTGGTTGTCATATCGTAATTTATTTCTTCGTAGGTATTGCTGCTTTATTGCCTCATATGTAGTAATCAATGAGTATCTCGTATCCATAACTTTTTATTTTTCTTGTCTTTGTTTCCTTATTTTTTTCTGTCATTCATTTTTGTTTACTTCTCTCCGTTTTCCCTCCTTCTTCTTTTTCTTCTTCTTCTATTTCCTCTTCCTCTTCTTCTTCATCCTCAACTATTTGTACATTCAATCTTGATTTAATAACATTGTCTATCCATGATAGACATGTGAACAAAAAATTTCTTGTATCTTTTCTCAAAATCTTGTATACCATCAGCACACTGTGGATGGGTCGGAATGTTGCATGCAGCACATTTTTCTGATTAGGTTTTGTGGATTGACTATGCTATACCAAACCTTACACAGTTTTGCATGCTTTTGGCATTCTTTTTCCTAATGCATCAATTAGGATATTCACAAGATTACCTTATTCATTTTCTTTGTCGGAATATGTGGTTTATGTATATTTTCTTTATGAGTCCCTCTTGACCACTTGGATTTTATTTGGAACTTCTTCAATTATTTTCAAGATGTTTCATTAGATTTGTTCCAGTTTGAAGGATTTTTTTTATTTATCCTTCTAATATATCTATGAATGCTTTTGTATCTTTTTGGGTTAGAATGTTTGCTGATTTCATAGATGAGAAATGCCCAGTTCCCTTCTGCTACCTCATCGTATGCGAATCTGCTAAACACGCCAAATTACGCCACCTCTTCCCGCAGTTGGAAACAACTTACTGCCATCTTGTTCTGATTTATAGTATTACACTTGATAAACTAACTTAGAAGACCGCTTTATCCTAACTATTTTCACACTAATCTTATCACCGATAGTTTCACGTACACTTCTAGATATTTCTCAAATTCTAGTCGTATGTGTGGAGAATTGTATTAATATGATATAAATACAAACTAAACCAAACTAAACCATTTATTTATTCCTTATTTATATACTTTTATTTATTTTTTTTATTTTATTTTTTCATTTTTATTTACTTATTTATTTTTATTCATTTTTATTTTTATTTATATATTTTTATTTATTTATCTATCTTTAATTTATTTATTTTTATTTTCTTTTTTTATCTATTTATTTATTTTTATTTATTTATTTATTTATTTCTATTTATTTTATTTGTATTTATTTATTTAGTTTTTTTTATTTATTTATTTATTTTTTAATTTTATTAAATTTTATTTTCTTTTTATTATATTCATTCTTTGTTTTATTTTATTTTTTTATTTTATTTACTTATATTTTTATTTATTTATTTATTTATTTTTATTTATTTACGTTATTTATATTTGTTTATTTTCATTTATTTATTTATCTTTATTTATTTTTATTTATTGGTTGATTTTTATCTATTTATGGAATTAAATTATTTATATTTTTTATTTATTTATATATTTATCTATATTTATTTATTTTTATTTATTTACTTTTTAATTAATTTTTTAAATAAAATTTTTTTCTTATTTATTTATTTATTTTTATTTGTTTTTTTATATATTTATTTTTTATCTATTTATTTATTTTTATTTCTTTATTTATTTATTTTTACTATTTATTTTTATTTATTATATGTTTTTTATTTTTATTTATTTTACTTATTTACTTTTATTGATATATTTATTTATTTTCATTTTATTTATCTTTATCTATTTATATTATTTATTTTTATAATTTCAGTTTATTTATTTATTTATTTTTATTTATCTATTTATTTTTATTGTTTTATTTTTATTTATTTTATTTATTTATTAATTGTTGTTTTATTTTTTTTTTTATTTATTTATTTTTATTTTTATGATTTATTTTTCTTTATTTATTTATTGCTTATTTTTTTATTTATTCATTTTTATTTATTTATTTTTTAATTCTTATTTATCCATTTTTATTCATTTATTTATTTTTACTTATTTATCTAATTTTATTTATTTATTTATATATTCATTTACATTTATTTATTCATTTTTATTTATTTATTTTCAACATTTATTTTTTTATTTTATATATTTATTTATCTATTTATTTTTTAATAATTTATTTAATTTTATTCATTTATTTATTTATTTTTATATATTTATTAATTTTCATTACTTATTTTATTATTTTTCATTTTATTTATTTTTATTTTTATTTTTATTTTCATTTATTCATATTCATTTATTTTTATTTATTTATTTTTGTTTATATATATATATTTATTCATTTTTGTTTTTTATTTTTATTTATCTTTGTTTATTTTTATTTATCTATTTATTCATTTATTTTTATTTATTTATCTATTTATTTATTCATTTTATTTATTTATATTTATTTATCTAGTTTTATTTATTTAGTTTATTTAATTTATTTTTATTTATTTACTTTTAGCTATTTATTTTTTACTTATTTTTATTGATTTATTTTCCTTTATTTATTTTCATTTTTATTTATTCGATTTTATTAATTTTTATTTATTTATTTTTATTTATTTGTTTTTATTTATTTATTTATTTTTATTTATTCCTATATTTTTATTTATGGTTTTATCTATTTTTATTTATTTCTATTTACTTATTTTTTTATTTTTTTTTTTCTATTTATTTTTACTTATTTATATTTATATTTATTTATCTTTTTTATTTATTTTTATTTATTTATTTATTTATTTATTTTTTATATATTTATGTATATTTATTCTATTTTATTTATTCATTTATTTTTATTTATCTTAATTATTGATTTTTTTACTTCTATTTATTTTTATTTTTTTTTTATTTATTTTTACTTGTTTTTATTTATTTATATTTTTTTTACTTATTTTATATTATATATTTATTATTTATTTTCAATTATTTATTTATTATATTTATTTTTATTTATTTTTATTTATTTACTTATTTATTATTTATTAATTATTTTTATTTATTTCTATTTCCTTATTTTTTCACTTTATTTATTTTTATTTATTTATTTATTTATATATTTTTATTTATCTTATTTACTTATTTATTTATTTTTAATTATTAATTAATTTTTTTTTATTTATTGATTTTTTAAATTTATTTTTTTATAATTTATTTATTCTTATTTATTTTTTTATTTACTTTCATTTATGTTTTAGTTTTTATTTATTTATTTTATTGTTTATTTATCAGTATTTAGTTTTTATTTTTTATTTATTTCTATTTATTATTACATATTTAATTTTTAACCTATTTTTATTTATGTTTATTATTTATTTTTTCATTTATTTATTTTATATTTTATTTATTAATGTTTATTTTTTATTTATTTATTTTCATATTTATTTATTTATTCTTATTTTTTTATTTATTTACTTTTTATCTATTTTTATTGTTTTATTTTATTTTTTTTTTTATTTTAATTTTGATTTGTTTTATTTTTATTTTTATATTAACTTTATTTTTATTATTTATTTTTATTTATTTATTTTTATTTATTTATTTATTTTGTTTTTTTGGTTTTTTTTATTTATTTTACTTTTTTTATTTTTATTTTCTATTCTATTTGTTTTTGTTTATTTGTATAAATTTTTATTTTCATTGATTTTTAGTTTTTATAATTATGTTAATTTTTCATTTTTATTTTTAGTTTAATTTTTAATTTTTAATTTAATTTTTATTTAATTTTTATTTTATTAATTTTTTATTTATTTTTATTTATTTTTAACATATTTATTTCTTTTTTATTTTTGTTTTTATTTATTTTTAATTTATTTGCTATTTATTTCTATTTTTACTTTTTATTTTTATTTATTTATTTCTATTTTATTTTTATTTAGTTTTATTTATCCTAATTTCTATTTCATTATCTTTTTTTTATTGTTTTATTTATTATTTGTTTAATTGATTTATTTTTTTTCATAGATAATGATATAATCTATTTTTATCTTAATTTATTTTTCTTTTTTTACTTTTATTTATTTTTATTTTCGGGATTTATTTTCTTATATTTTTTTTTACTTTATTTAACTTACATTTTTTACTTTTTTCACTTTCATTTATTTATTTGTTTTTTAATTTTTTTATTTTGAATTCATTATGTAATTTTTAATTTTTTTTATTTTTTATTTATTTATTTATTTTTTGTAATTTTATTAATTACATTTATATATTTATATATATTATATATATATATATATTATATATATATACTATATATTTGTTTCCTATTTTAAATTTTTGAAATTTGTTATTTTTTATTTTTTATTTTTTATTTATTTATTTATTTATTTATTTTTTGTTATTTTTTTTATTTTATTTTATTTTTATTTTTTTTCCTATTTAATTTTTTCTATTTATTTTCAATAGTTTTTAGTTTTGTTTTTATTTATTTATTTTATTGTTATTTAGTTTATTTTATATATTTTTATTTGGTTTATTTCTATTTATTATTACTTATTTTTACATTTTTGTATTTATTTATTATTATTTATTTAATTTTTTTATTTATTTTATATTTATTTATTCATATTTTTTTATTTATTTACTTTTATCTTTTTATTTATTTTTTTATTCATAAATTTATTTATTATATCTATGTATTTATTTTTATTTATTTTATATATTTATTTTTATTTTTGTTTTTATTAATTTCTATTTATTTCTATTTACTTCTATCTACTTATTTTTATTTTTACTTTTATTTAGTTTTAATTAATTTATTTATTTATTTCTATTTATTTTTTATTTTTAATTTATTTTTATTTATCTATTTTTTATTTTTTATTCTTAATTACTTATTTCTATTTATTTTTACTTTTTTATTGATTTTATTTATTAATTTAGTTTAATTTATTTTTTATTCTTGTTTTTTAATTTTCTTCTTATTTATTTAATTTATATTTTTATTTTATTTTTATATTTATTTTTTTATTTACTTATTTTTTAAAATTTATCTTATTCATTTATTTCTTTTCTTATATATTTACTTTTATTTATTTACTTATATTTATTTATTCATTTGTTTATAATTATGTATTTATTTAGTTTTATTTATCTTTATTTATTCATTTGTTTATAATTATGTATTTATTTAGTTTTATTTATTTTTTATTTTATTATTTGCTTATTTTTTATTTATTTTTTATATATAAATCTTTATTTATTTACTTATATTATTTATTTAATTATTTTCTTCTCATTTATTTTTCGTTTTTTATGTATTTTTATTTTTTTTATTCCCTTTTATTGGTTTTTATTTATTTATTTTTATTTATTTATTTATTTATTTATTCATTTTTATTTATTTTTTATTTACTTATTTAGTTATTTTTAATTATTTATATATTTTTTGTTTTTATTTATTTATTTATTTATTTATTTATTTATTTATCTTTTATTTATTCTAATTTATTCTTATGTCTTTTTATTTTTATCTGTCTATTTATTTATATTTATTTATTTATTTATTTTATTTATTATTTATTTGTTCTTATTGACTTATTTATAAATTTATTTATCTTCACTTATTCATTTATATTTATATATTTTTTCTTTACTTTTTTATTTTTAATTGTTTATTTATTTCCATTTATTTTCTTATTGATTTCTTTTATTTATGCATTTATTTATTTATTTTTTATTTATTTATTTATTTATTTATTTTTTATTTATTTTTATTTATAAATTTATTTATCTTTACTTTTTCATTTATATTTATTTATTTTTTCTTTGTTTTATATTTATTTTTAATTATTTATTTATTTCCATTTATTTTTTTATTTCTTTTATTTATGTATTTATTTACATTTATTGATTTATTTTTATTTATTATTGTTTATTTATTTATTTATATTTGTTCATTTTTTTACTTTTTTATTTTTTGATATTTTTTATTTAGCTTATATAATTAATTATTTAATTATTATTTTTATTTATTTTTTATATATTTATTTTATTTGTTTTTTTCATTTATTAATTTTTAATTTATTTCTCATTTTTTATTTATTGATTTTTGTTTATTTAGTTATTTATTTCATTTATTTATTTATATATTTATTTTTATTTTTTTTATTCAATATATAATTTTTTATACATTTTTTTTATTTTTTATTTATTGATTTTTGTTATTTATTTATTTATTTATTTATTTTATTTATTTTGTTTGTTTGTTCGTTTGTTTGTTTGTTTGTTTTTATTTATTTACATATTTTTATTTATCTTTATTTTTATTTTATATTTATTTTTATTCCTTATTTATTTATCAATATTTTTATTTTCTTATAATTATTTATTTTTATTATTTTTAAATTTTAGAAATTTATATTAATCTTTTAAAAATTTTATTTTATTTATTTTATATTATTTTATTATTATTTATTTTTATTTTATATATTTTTTTATTTTATTTATTTATTTCATTGCTTATTTTATTTGTCTATTTTATAGCTTCATTTGATTAATTTATTTTTTATATGATTTATTTACCTTATTTATTTATTGTTTTATTTTATTTTAAGTTTTTTTATTTTTTTGTTTTTTTTATCTTTTTATTTTATTTTATTTTATTTTATTTTTTACTTTATAATGTTATTTTTTAATTTGTTTATATTTATTTTTATTATTTATAATAAACAATTTAATTCTATTTATTAATTTTATTTTTCTATTTGTATTTCTTTATCTATATTTATTTATTTATATTATTTTTTATTTATTTTTTTCATTTACTTTTATTTTATTTATGTTTATTTATTTTTATTTATTTATTTGTTTTTTATTTATTTCTCTTTTTATTTATTCTATTTTTTATATTTTTTTTTTTTTTTCATTTATTTCTTCTCATTTTTAATTTGTTTTATTTATTCATCTTTATTCACTTATTTTTTATTTATTTTTCATTTAATTATTTTTTATTTTAATTATTTTTTTATTTATTTATTTTTATTATTTAATTTTTATTATTTATTCCATTTTTATTTATTTTATTTACTTTTTATTTATTTAATTAATTTATTTATTTATTTAAATAATTTTTCTTTAATTACTTTTATTTTTCGATTTTTTTATTCACCAGTTTATTTTATATATATATGTTATTTTTTTTTATTTATTTATATTTATTTATTTATAATTCCAATCTTTGTTTTTATTAATTTCTATTTTATTTTAATTTTATTTATTTATTAGTTATTTTATTTTTATATTTACTTATTTTTTTTATTTATTTAGTTTTATTTATTTTATTTTTTATTTATTAATTTCTATTTATTTATTTTTATTTATTTTCAATTTTAATCTTTTTTCTATTGTTTTGTTTTATTTTTTTATCTATTTATTTTTTATTTATTTATTCCATTTTATTTAATTTTATTTATTTTTATATATTATTTATTTATTGATTCTTATTTATTTTTTATTTTCATTATTCCTTTTTTATTTTTTTATTTTATTTATTTATTTTTTTTTATTTTTTATTAGTTTTTTTGTATTTAATTGTTGTTTTTTTTATTTAATTTTATTTTTAAATCATTATTTATTTACATTTATTTAATTTATAATTTATTTATTTATTTTTTGTTTATTTTTATTTATTCAATTTTCTTGTTATTTTTATTGTTTTATCTATTTTTTTCTATTTTAATTTTTTTAATTTTTTTTTAATTTTTATTTTATTTATTATTAATTTTTAAAATTTAATTAATTAATTTCTTATTTACTTGTTATTTATTTTACATATTTTTATTTTCTTTTTATTTATTTATTCTCATTTTTATTCATATTTTTGTTATTTATTTTTAGTCATTTTTATTTTCTTATTTCAATTTATCTTTATTTATTTTTATTTATATATTTAATTTTATTTTTTTTGTTTATATTTATTTGTATTTATTTTTATTTTTAATTTTTATTTTTATTTGTTTATATTTATTTGTATTTATTTTTATTTTTTATTTCTTTCTATATATTTGTTTTTATTTATTTTCCTTTATTCATTTTTATTTATTTTCTTTATTATTTCTATAAGTTAATTTAATTATTTTTATTTATTTTTCTTTTTATTTTTTTATTTAATTATTCATTTATTTATTTATATTTATTCATTTATTCTTATTTATTTAATGTTTTTTATTTTTTTTGTTTCTTTACTTTTATTTATTTCTATTTATTTTTTTATTCTATTTGTTTATATTTATTGTTATTTTGATATTTTTAGTGATTTTTATTTTATTTTTATTTTATTTTTTTTTTTATTTTTTTTTATTTAACAATTATTAATATTTATTTATTTCTTTTTTATTTACTTATTTCAATTGATTATTTTTTATTTTATTTACTTATTAATTTTCATTTATATTATCTATTTATTCTTTTTGTATTTATTTATTTATTTATTTATTATTTATTTATTTTTATTTTTATTGTTTTATCTACATCTATTTATTTTCATTATTTTTATTTATTTTTATTTTTATTTTTATTTTAAATAAATTTTTTATTTCTCATTTTTATTCTTATTTGTTATTTATTTAATTTTTTTATTTACATATTTGTTTTCATTTATATATCCTCCATCTTTTATTCATTTTTATTTATTTATTTTAGTTATTTTTATTTATTTTTATTTTTTGTTTACTTATTTTTATTTATCTTCATTTATTTTTATGTATTTACTTTTATTTATTTTTCTTTTTTCTTTTATATATTTTGTTATTTTTTCATTTATTTTTTATTTGTTTTTTTATTTTACTTTGTTATTTCTATTAATTTATTAATTTTTTTTTTATTTAACTTTATTTCTATTTATTTCTATTTACCTATTCATTTCTTTTTATTGGTTTATCTTTATTTATTTTTTTATCTATTTATTTATTAATTAATTAATTTATTTTTTTATTTACTTTATTTATATTTATTCTTATTTATTCATTGTTTTTATTTATTTGTTTATGTTTATTTCTTTTTTTATTCATATTATTTTATTTCTATTTATTTCTATTTATTTTTTATTTATAGTTATTTGTTTATTTTTACTTATTTGTTTTTATTTATATATTTTTATTTTATTTATTTATTTTTATTACATATTTTATTTATTTATTTATTTTTATTTATATATTTATTTTTATTTGTTTATTTTTATTTATTTATTTACTTTTATTGATCTTTTTATTTCTATTGATTTAGTTCTTGTTTTATTCATTTATTATTTTAATTTTTTTATTTTTTTATTTTTATTATTTAGTTTATTATTTCATTATTTATGTTTTTATTTATTTATGTTGATTTTATTTTATTTATTTATTTTTATTCTTTTATTATTTATTTTTCATATATTAATTCAGTTATTTTTATTTTTTTTCTTATTTATTTGTTTTATTTATTTTTTATTTATTTATTTTTTTATTTACTTTATTTATTTTATTTATTTATTATTTATTTATTTTTTTGATTTATTTATTTTTTGATAATTTATTTATTATTAAATCTATTTATTTTTGATTTAATTTCTTTATGATTATTAATTTTATTTTTATTTATTTCATTATATATTTATTTTTAATTATTTATTATTTTTTTTATTTATTTCTTTATCTATTTTTCAATTTATTTTTATTTATTTATTTTTCATATATTTACTTTATTTATTTATTTTTACTTTATCATTTATTTATATATTTATATATATATTTTTTATGTTCATTTTTTATTTAATTTTCTATTTTTTAATTTTTTAATTTTTAATATATTAATTTTTATTAGTTACTTATTGATTTTTATTTTTTTATTCATATATTTTCATTTGTATATCTCTTTTTATTCAATTTTTATTTGTTTTTATTAATCTATTTATTTTGATTTATTTATTTATATATTGATTTATTTTTTCAATTTTTTTATTTTTACTTATTAATTATATATAAATTATTTTAGTGTTTATTTATCTATTTCATTCTATTTATTTGTATTTATTTATATTTATTTATTATATTTTATTTATTTATTTATATTTATTTTTTTATTTTTATATAATTTCATTTTTATTTATTTTATTTTATTTATATTTATTTATTTATTTTTTTTATTTACTTTATTATTTATTTATTTATTTATTTATTTAACTATTTATTTATTTCTATTTATTTTTATTTTTAATTTTTAAATTAATGTTTATTTTTTTAATTGATTATTGATTTATTTATTTATTTTATGTATTTTTTTATTTACCTGTTATTAGTTTTTATCTATTTTTATCTATTTACTTATTTCTATTATTTAACTTAGGGAAAATACTTATTTACTTGTTTGTTTAGTTCTTAGTTCTATTTATTTACTTAGAAAATTTTTATTTACTTGTTTGTTAGTTCTAGTTTTTTATTAATTCTTTATTTATTTTTTTTTCTTTATTTTATTTTTTTTATTAATTATTTTTATTTATCTCTTTTTATGTATAGTTATTTGTTTATTTTTTCTTTATTTATTTATTTTTCTTCTTATTATTAATCATTATTTTATTTCTATTGATTTTTTTGTTTATAAATTTATTTATCTCTACATATTTATTACATTTTTTATTCTTTATTTTCTTTTTTTGTTTATCTTTATTTATTTATTTAATTCTATTTATTTATTTTGTTTTATTGATTTCATTATTTTTATTTTCTTATTTTTCTTTATTGATTTAATGTATTATTTATCTCTATTTGCTTATTTATTTTTATTTATTTATTTAGTATTTTTTATTTATTTATTTATATTTTTATTTATTTATTTTTTATTTATTTTCATTTACTTATTTATTTTTTATTTAATTTTTCAAAATCTTTTATATTCATTTTTATTTACTTATTCATCTTTATTTATTTATTTATTTTATTTATTTAATTACTTTCATTTATTTAATTATTTTTATTTATTTACATTTTTTTATTTATTCATCTATTTATTTATTTTTTATTTATCTATCCATTCTTTTATTTTTTTATTTTGTTGTTTTTCTATTTATATAATTCTTTATTTCTATTTTTAAATTTTTTAAATTTTTTTATTAATCTATATTTTTTATTTTTTATTTTTTATTATTATTTTATTTTTTATTTTACTTTACTTTGTTTATTTGGTCTAATTTCTTTTATTCATTTTATTTATTTATTTATTTATTTTTATTTATTTTATTTTATTCCTTATTTTATTTAATTGTTTTTTATTTTATTTGATTATTTTATTTTTATTTTATTATTTTATTTTCATTTTTTATTATATCTGTATATTTTATTTTACTATTTTATTTTATTGCTTTTTATTATTTATTTATATTTATTTTATTTATCTATATTTAATTAATTTATTTATTTTATTTATGTATTTTACTTTTTATTTGTATTTATTAATTATATTTATTTATTTTTGTTTTATTCTTTTATTTTTAATTGTATCTATTTATTTTTATTTATTTAGTTTTATTTTTATTGATTTTTATTTTTATTTTTTACTTATTTTAGTTTTATATATTTTTATTTGATTTATTTATTTTTTTAGGGTTTTTACTTATTCATTTTTATTTATTTATTTATTCATTTTTATTATTTTTCTTTCTTTATGAATTTTTTTTATTTATTTTTTTATTTATTTATTTTATTTATTTTTATTGAGCTTTATTTATTGTTATTTATTTTAAATTGTTAAAATTTTATTTATTTTAATTATTTATTTATTGTTTTTTTTATTTTGATAATTTTTTATTATTTTTATTTGTTTATTTTTATCTTTCATGTAATTAATAATTTATTATGATCATATTTATGTGTCAAGCCATCTCTCTCACTGTTACTTCTGATAAATTACTCTTGCCTACACATTGGTTCTTACAATTCCTTTCCTTTAGAACTATGAAGTCCCTAATAACCATTGTTTTATGTCGCTTAGCTTATATTACTTTCATTTCATATTTTTATACACTTCGACACAGTACGTTTCTCGCATTGCACGGTTAACTGCGCCAACCATAAAACTTTGCAGGATGCGCCTCCTCAAGGGGATTCTAACACAATCTCCTTCCCCCTTCTCTCCTGCATCTCTCCGTCACAAATCAAACTGTCCCCCTCTTTCCGTGTTTCCTCTCTCAACTTTTCTCCTGCAATACATAAACATTAAACTAACTCAGAATTATTGCCTTCTTTTCCTTATTTTTCTGGTATAAAATGATAAAAAATGCAGGACCAGCTTATTCTAATACATGGAACAGTCGTTGTTGAAAATGGCTCGTAGTCCTTCTTTCTTGCTTCCAAACCAGCTCCTTTTATCGGCTGCTAAATCCTTGAAAATTATTCTTTCGTTCCTGAGATTAAGAAGTTATGATTACCAAAAAATGAAGTTCAGTTCTAGAAAAAAAGGACCTGTCGGTTTTCAACTTCGTTCGCTTCAATCCTTCCCCCTACTGTATGGGTCTATCACTGCATTCCTGAATTCATTTGATAAAATCATTTCATTACATCTATTACTATAAGCGCATCTCGTGTAGCTAATTCTACTGAAAAGAAGCAACTACTATTACCATTGATAATAATAAAGTTCACATGTGTGATCCATGTCTTATTGCTTATTACTTTAAAAAATTTGTATATGTTCATATGAAACAATCCATATTAACTTTCCAAAAATAAATAAACTAACTAAAACACCAGTGATAATGTACATTTCTGTCACTTATGACCACAAATTGATTGTGCAGTCTAATTTCAGACACAATTTGAAAGCAAATAAACTATTCTCTCTCTCTCTTGTTGGTTTCCAGGCGCTCAAGACGAATAAAACTAGCTCGAGTCTTTTTGAAGTTTCATCCCTTTTTTTAGATGACTCCCAAAATGAACAACTCGTGACTACCATAAGAGCTAAGGTAATTCAATTTGAATCTTTTTATTGTACAATTATTGGTGTACAGATGCCAGATCATAGGAGTATCCCTGCTTTGTTTTTGCTTCTTTTAATTGCATTAAACTTTACTATTAAAGCTCTTATATTTAAATGAACTGCATTCGACTTTTTCATTTATACCGTTTTTATCCATGAACTGAAGATGTCCTGTGTAATAACTGGTACTTATCCGTTTCAGATTATACATATATTACATATATATATATATATATATATATTATATATATATATATATATATATATATAATATATATATATATATATATATATATATATATATATATATATATATATATATATATGTGTGTGTGTGTGTGTGTGTGTGTGTGTGTAAATGTACCACAATTAAAAGTTGAAATCCTGCCCGTTCTTCACTAAGTAATCTACAAGCACTATGCCTTCTGCCTTGTTCAGTCACAATGTCAATGTCTAAAGGCACTTAAAAAGCAAAACCTTGAGCTTCCTTAGGAAAGAAAAACTGTTAGGAAAATTTAGATTTTTTACAGTAATTGACAATTACATGATTTTCATGTTAAGGCACAACTAACATAGAGGTTTAAAGAGAGAGAGGCAGACCTACGGGAGAGAAAAAGGAGCAGAAATAACGCCACTTTTGAAAGAGATCACAAACTGTCATTTTTACGTGAGTGAAAGTATTTTCTTGGTGTATAATAATAAGAATAAAATAACAATAACAGCGTCCTCGGCGATTGTGAACGAAAAGGAAAAAGTAATCTGTTGTCTTTAGGAAAGATCGACTAACTGAGTTCTGTCACATTTTTTATTTTGTATCTTTTAGTTATCTTTGTTTTCACGTAAGTTACTAGTCCTTTTATTTTATCTGTGACTGAAATTATCACTATTACTTTGTATTATTAATTGATCGAGATGTGGAGTAGTTCACACCTTGAATAATTCATTTGCAATGAATTCGAGTCTCCCTTTAATTGCTATGACGAATCTCGTACTTTTCAGATTCTTCTTTCGCGGAGGTTCGGGGCAGCAATCTTGACCACCTTCCTGCTCACCATAATATACTCGGCGTCATCGGCGTTGTGCCACATACTTTCCACACCAGAAATTTCGCGTAAGGTTACGACACAAATGTTTCAGCTATGCGTTTTCCTATAGCATACCATTCACTTATATTTTTGAAAAGTCAATACTGTACATCTCTGTGCCGTGCTGGGCCACTGAAAAAACTTTAAAAATTCGGATCCTAATCTGATAGGACTACTATTAATTATTCGGAAAGTCATTTAATAAATTTTTACTTTCCCTCTGGTTCCTAGATTATAGTCCTAGTCCATAGTTTATTATAAATGAATTACCTTATGAAAAAATCAGGAAAGATTGATTGACTGATTTATGATTACTAAAACTGGCGCCCCAACACCTAGGTTATTGACGCTGCAATGGAATTAAATAGGAAACTTGAAAATAAATAAATAAGTTTAAAGGTGTTTCGCATAAAATAATATCTAGAAAATACATGCATACTCTGTTCAAAAACATTATCCATAGATACACATACTTTGTGTATATGATCTAAATTTTTTAAGGAGCCCCACCTCCCTCACTAAGATATATAAGGGCTCTGTATTACAGTCCTCACCGAGAATTGTAGCCAGGATGAAATGACCTGTCACATCCCCAGGACAGATCCCAAGTTCCAAGACTCGGGCATTCAACCAGCGAATGTCTTACAGTCAAGGGGACAACACAGTCATCGCAAAATAGAGGACTTTCACAGGACTTCAAGAACCCATAAATGAGTCTTGTATTGGTATGACGAAAGAGACACTGATGACGTTGTACTCAGCAGTTTTTGGTTCGTTAAAATATTTTCACAAAGAGACTGCCAAAACTGTGCAATTTTCTGATCTGCTGGAAGATATGCATCCCGGTTTGGTAGTAGAGATCTTTTGGGTTCTAGGGAGGTGACTGCTGACTTAGCAAGTTCACCAGCTTGCTCGTTCCAAACAACCCAAATATGGGAAAGCAAAAATTGACTTCTTTAGGGTTTCTTTTCACTAAATGCAGCCATTCCAGTATCTCTAAAATCAGAGGGTTTAAAGACTTAAAAGATTCCAACGGCTGAAGAAAACTTCTCCAGTCACAATATATAGTGGAACTACTACCATTCTGAGTTGAAATTTCCTTTAAGGCCTTTTAAATTGCGTATAGCTCTGCTGTAAAAATAGCTGCAACAGATGATAATCTCCCGTTTCTTTCCATGTCAGGGAAGGCCACTCCAAAGCCGATGCCATCTGTGAAAACTGCAATGGAGTTATCATGATGCAAGGAATGATCTAAAATTATTGACTACATTACCTCATTTGACTTTTCTGCATTGGTAAAATTTAAATATCCTCACAGTTTTACTTGTGGAAGGTTCCAGTGGGCTAACTGAATACATTTCACTCTAAAAGCAAATGTTTGAGGTAGCTTGGGGTGATTTGCATATAACTGCCAATGCCTTTCATTTCTAATATAAATTCTGGTTAGGTCTTAGGGAGCCTCTGGTATCTGTCCCAGTTCCAAACCTGCAGATTTGGCAATGTAGATCCAGAGGCATCTCACCAGGATCTACAAGCATGTTCTCAATTGGAAATGATTTATATGAACCTATAGCTAATCTTATTCTCCATGATGGACTGACTTAGGCATTTCAAAGCTATTAAGCCATGCTGAGGAATACACGTCACATTCATACATTAACTTTGAAATAGACTAAAGATTCGTATAGTCTCAGCATCTGAACCCTGAGAAGTGTGGGACACAACCCTCAGTACATTCATTGCTTTCAAGCATCTTGTCTTGATGTACTCAGAGGTGGAATCCAAGTCGGCTTGCTATCAAAAATCAACACAAGAATCCTTGTTTCACCAACACATGGGATTCTCTGCCCAAGTATAAACAGAACTGGGTCAGGATGAAATCTTCTTAAATGGCAAAAGTGCATGGTTACTGTTTTGCTAGCAGAAAATCTAAAATCATTAATCATAGCACACTTTACTATATCATCAATCCAGAGCTGATGGCGGCGTTCAATCACTACCATCCTTGCTGTTGTTGCAAAAGATATTTATAGTTCATCAACAAAGAGTATATGTTACATCTGGGGGAATTATTCTGCATATCTCATTGATTGCCAGAGCAAACAAAGTTACACTTAGAACACCTCCTTGTGGCACTCCCTCTTCATGATTGAATACATTTGACATTGTTGTCCTTAGTGTTGAACCTGAAATAACCTATTTGTTACAGGTTACATTCATAAAAGACCCTCAGAATGCCATCTCTCCGTGTTGTAGTACCATAACCATTCTCAAAATCAAAAAACAGTGACATGATGCTGCTTGTTGTCGAATGCTTACTTTGAAAACAATATGGTGCAGGAGGCAGATATTTATCCCGTTCCAAGTACCACATCAAAAGTGTGTTCGCCATTTTTTTCCATAATCTTACACGAGACACGATGTCAGTACAGTGGGACAAAAATGTTCTTCCTTGAATGGGTTTTTCCCTGGTTTCACAAATGAGAGTAATTTTAACTTCTCTCGTAGTTTAGGGAAGATATGTTCTAGGAAAATTCTGTTAATGAAGCTTAATATGAAAATGGTATTTTCAGGAGTATGCTTAGTCACCAAATATGTTATGTCATCCAGTCCTGGAGCTGATTCACTACATTTACTCATGGCAGATTCGAATTTTCTCGTAGTAAAAGGTACATTGTATTGTTCAGTTCTTTGATATATCAAAATCAATTTCCACCTGTTCCTCTTTGAGCTGAATAGGGACTGTCATCATCTTTCTTTGCAACATTAGCAAACTATCTAGCAAACTAATTGTCACTAACTGGGGATCTGCTGCTTCATAACCATTGATCTTGATAACTGGAGGTTGGCAAGGTGTAAATTTGCCTACTATTTCCCTATCTTCCAAACTACAGTCAAGGGTACTTTTGAATTTAGTGAAGATATGAAAATTGTCCAAAATACCTGTAATGTCTTTTAAAGTTTCATACAAAAGTGAATGCTTGATTTTCGAAATTCAATAAGGAATTATACATTGTCGTCTACGGTATCTGCTGAAAGCTGATCTCAAAGTTTTTTGAGTTTCCTGGACTTTAGGAGTCCACAAGGTAACTAGTCAGCTTATAAATATGCCTGAAGTTCTAGGTATTGACTAAAGACCAGCTGAAAATATAATTGTATTCAGAATCAAGAGCATCATCTACATAGGGAAAATCATCAACCCAAGCTATGTTACTGGAATGTTCCCCAATCAGCTTTGCCAACGTTCTATTTACGTAGCCCTGAAGATAGCTTTGATGCTAAATTTATTGCAATGGATAATAGTCGCTAGTAAATGTATCATTTATCATTCTTCAATTAAAATCCATAGGGTTGTCATCACTGCATTCAGATAAATCAATTGCTGATAATGTTCCATGTTGAATATTCCCACATTTTCCCCCTCTATGATTTCCTCTCTGATTGGTGAATGATAAAGGGACATAGTAACAGTTGAATAAAGGGTTTAAATTCATCAAAGGTGAAGACTTCAATAGGTAGTAGATAGAGAAAGCATACTGTATATATTTTTTGCAAATGTATCTGCACACCTATCACTTGCATTTTATGGGGTGTCAATATAAATATATAAAGCTACACCCCCATGGCTTCCAATACTTAAATATGCTATAATTGGAATGATAGGCTGTACACTCTCTTGGGCTTGGACATGTATTGTTGCCAATCATAGTCTCCCGCAAAGCTATACATACAGGAGATACTTCTGATATGAGCAGCCATATTTCTTCCTATTTAGCTCTCAGTCCCTGACACTTCCACTGGAGAAAGTTAATTAATTCTACTTTGCTTTTGAGGCCGTTAAATCGTAGCCTCTTTCAATTCGTTTAAGCTGATTGCCTTGCTCGTTCATTTTCCTGGAAGGAGACTGATTATCTATGGCTGCCTTCCTTTTCAGAGGTTTATCAATCTAAGGAAAATCAGTGAAAGTTGGTGCTGCCTCAGAAAATGGGTGACGGTCAGACAAAATTGGTGCATCCTCCAAAACGTCACAACCACCAGTTACAAATTAACAGAGAAGGGACAAAGAAGTACCAGATACTGATAATACAGCCTCCAACAAGGCAGGAGTGTTAGCCATAACTGGCGCAACCTCCAAAGAAGGCAATACACCAGGTACAGCTGATAAAGCCTCCAAAGAAGGTTACCTACCAGGTCCAGCTGATACAGCCTCCAGAGCGGTGGGAGTGCCATGTACATCTGCCACTACCTTCAAAGAGGCAGGAGTGCCAGAAATCACTGGCGCTGTCTCCAAAGAAGCAAGAATTCGCCACTGATCTTCCCCTTACATAGCAAAGGGAACCACATCTGTTATCTGTTAGCATTTATATTTCTTCCTCTGTTAGCAGCAATGCCGGAAAAGGATATTCTAGGTCTAACACACTGACTGAATACTTTCTTGTTTGCTTTTCTCTCTGCCCTTGATGTCTCATCAACTTTTCAATGATGTTCACATCACATTTCTGTGAAGAAGATGGATGATACTCTTTACAATGTATACAACTTGCTTCTTCATAACATACACCATGATCTGGTTCACTATATTTAATACATGTGGCAGGATTGCCTTGTAGCTTCTGCTTACAAGACCCTAACATGTGTCCATATCCTTGGTAATTAAGTACCTCCTCGGTCTTGGTATATATTGCTTTATTTTAAAACATTACCATGCTGCTTGATTACATTATGTAATCTTGTCGAAATAGAAATAATAATTAAATTTGGAAGTAACACTAAGACTCCATTGATGATATTCTTCATTCTTTCAATTCTAATGACGACTTGATCCTTTAATTCTTCTACAAATGTCACTTCTGAGTATGTCATCGGCTGGGGTGCAAATATCATTTCCTTGGCTGATTAAAAAAAATATGTACTGAACAGTTTAATTTAACTCCTCCAAGATGGGACAATGCTTTTGATTTTTCACTTTCGTTTCCTGAGGCAGACTCATCTGTCAATTTTCTTCGACCATCAGGTGATGCCTCGGGCTCTCGGCCACAACACTTCATAATGTTGAAAAAGAAACCCACAAAATCACTGTGTAACTTGTCTACTTCTAAGTATTTACATTTAATTTTACACCACACTCGAGTACTTTCAGGCCCTATCTGTGGCCCATTTTCAAGAGATGTTTAGGTTGCCAGCCTGGATCAAGGCCCAGCAGTCTTCTGAAGACTGGGCCTTGACCCAGGCTGACAACCCAAACATCTCTTGAAAATGGGCCGCAGATAGGGCCTGAAAGTACTTGAGTGTGGAGTAAAATTAAATGTAAATACTTAGAAGTAAACAAGTTACACAGTGATTTTGTGGGTTTCTTTTTCAATCTTCAGAAGTAAACTGAAAGACGTTTTTGTTTGGTACTTCATAATGTCTCTATATGCATTAAAAACATCGCAGAATCTTCTAGATTAAACGTCACATACTTATCTTAAGAGGTTTAAAATATATCCTGTTTCACATACACTTTCCCTTTGCTCCTTGCTGGAGCATAGGGTTCCAGTGTTATGACACTAGAAGATTTCATAGCTTTTTCCAAACTCAGGTTGTCAGAAGTGGGTGCAGAGATCGTCATCTGCTCCAAATCATCAGAGGGTCCAGGGGTTCTCGATGTTTTACTACTCCCAGTCATTAAGATCGAAAAAAAGTAAACCTGAAAACCTTCGAAAGATTTTATCAGCCTTTCATGGAGTTCATTCTTTCACTAATGACACAAGTGAGAGCCGACTCCCAAATCTCCAGCCCCCAACCTATCCCGTAGGGGATGGATCCAAGTGTAAGCCAAACCTGCTTGTTGGGACTGAGAGCACTACAAGAATACAATCATCCCCACCGTAATCACATTATCAGCAAACCAAGCAGAACCAGACCACCCTTGGAAGCCATATCCAGCCCTGCAGAATAGTTCTGCCCTTGAGCTGATGTGTCTCAGGTCCAAACACTATCGAGTAGTTAATGATCCTACCATGGTTCCCGCTATTTAGTTTCAGATATAATCCCAGTCTCAACATGATACCTTTTCCTATTTATCAGGTCCAAGAAATTTTCAATAAAGTGGAAAATTCCAAAATATTTTAGGCAGATTCATATATAATGATGTTTAGGATTCAAACCCCGGAACACATTCCGCCTGGGCAAGAGCGCCCTCACCATATCATCAAAATGTTCAAGTTCAATGGAAAATGACATCGAAACTCGTGGAGGTTCATAAAACTCTTTGTCGTAGAGCTTTAATATTTCATGATTGTTTTAAAATTAAAAATAGTTAAATAAATAGTGTTTCTTTCCATTCCAAATAGAATGGACTTTAAAAATCCTCTGGTACATAAATGACTTGGAAATTACGAGCCTTAACGTAATTCATAACAGTAATATTATCTCAAGTCACGAATACCGTTATACTAAAATAGCATTTTATCAGTGTTTACCTTCTTGAATCATGAATCCATGGATGGTTTCGCTGTCTCTGTAGAAATTTATCTTTGTATCAACAGAAGTTTAAAGCTGACATTTTCTGAATTCCTTTTGTTGGTCTCATTATATTAATTAATAACTTCATACAATGCATAAAATTAATTTTCAAGAGTAACTGAATAAATATCACTTATGCCTGTAACACATATCACTTTCAATAACTTTCACAGAAAGGAACAAGGAGGAAAGGAAAATGTAAAAGCCTTCTCACTCTTACTTTCTATGGAGACAAAAAGTCATGTTATGTCTTCTTCCAAAATCTCTCACACATTCTCTGTCGTGCAAACACATAATTATGTTGCTCTTTTCCAGGGACCGCATCATGGTGACACTGACCAGCTTAATCGTCGTCGCTTCGTTTTTCTCAGCGAGTAGTTTTGAAGTGCCAAACTCAACTTCGCCAAAGGCAGTGGACTACTTCTTATTTTACCACATCGATCGCTTGTTTATCATCTTTATTCTGGATTCTGCCCAAGGTTTCATCTTGAGGATGAACGAGCGAGTGGCAGACACGAAGGACAATGGAATCCAACTATCCCTCAACCTTAGAGAAAGGAGTCATGGGAGGGAAATTCACCGACGTATTTCACGTCCTTTGAAACGGCAATCGGCGAGGGAGGCTTGGAGAAAAGTTACATCACAGGACAAGAAGAATGACGATGCAGTTAATGCTACGTATATATGTAAAGTTATTGATTATATTGAAATATCCCTAGGATTATTAGATGTAATTTCTTTGTGTCTCTTTGCCGCTGTGATTTATTTTATGCGCTGCAGCTTGCCTAGCGGTTCTTAATTTTTATTTTTTTAAATATAGCAACAGATAGTTTATTAAAAATAGCTTCAATGACGATCTGTTGAAATCAATCAGGGTAAACGCCCCCTTTAGCTTGACAAAGAGAGTTCACCTAAATCGCAGAATTTTTTTTCAAAACAATAAGCTCAATGTAATTCTAATCTCTGACACAAGCACATTTTGATAAAACAGAACAATGAGGATGCCTATAAGTTTCTACAATCTATCTTTGAAGACTTGTCAGCGTTAATGATCATCTTCTTCCTGATGTTTATGTACCTGTAACCTAAAAATTCTCTACTAGCATCATTACTAAAGAATGATTTTGGTAAAAAATTTATAAAAAGTAACCCCACAACATGGAGAGACATTTTAAATGAATGACTGCACTAAAGCGATATTGGCAAACAATATCGAGTTTCTTCCCATATCAATCGGATAGTTAGTGATCATAAGTTAAAGGTTAATCATCAGTTGACGCAGAAATGAGAAACAAATTTCGTTACCAGCATTTATATGCCGACAAAACGCATTTAATGTTGCATGGAATTGTGGCCTTGTGTGAGGGTGAGTGAAGAGTTCGATGAGCTTTCTTCTCCACACACACACACACACATACACACACACACACACACACACACACATATATATATATAATATATTATATATATATATATATATATATATATATATATATATATATATAATATGTGTGTGTAAAAGTTACTGTTATTCAATAAGAGACATAAGCACACTCCAAAGTTCTGCACCATAAGCTCAATTTTACTCCATCTGTAAGATCTCTCTAATGAAATGCCCCATTACCTTTTATGGGTTAATATGTTGAAGAGCATTGGACAAAGTTAAGTATACCTTAGTTTTACCAGACCACTGAGCTGATTAACAGCTCTCCTAGGGCTGGCCTGAAGGATTAGATATTTTTACGCGACTAGGAACCAGTTGGTTACCTAGCAACGGGACCTACAGCTTATTGTGGGACAGAAATAAATTCCTCTGGTTCCAAGTTGGCCGAGCAGAGAATCGAACTTCAGACCACCGGGTTGGTAGCCGAGCGCGAAATGCACTCGGCCAACGTGGAACTATAGCAATGAACAACACTGACAAGATGCAATATGTGATATTTTTGCCAAGAAATAAATGGAGTATTCTGGAACATTGTCTATGAAATTTTGATGAAATTGGTATGATTTTTCCTGAATAAATTCCTTAGGGAAATGTCAAGTGCTTTGCCACAATAAACATATAACAGTTATATGCTTTTTCTATCGTACTGGTCATTAATGTAAGTATATTTTTAAAGTCTGGGTCTTCGTAAAAATAATGCACCAGTGCACCTACTATATATTGAATAATGCAAGGCTAAGAGAAAAAGGTCTGCTCACTTCCCCCAAATCATCCATGTGGGTGGATCCTTGTCTACCTCCTGATTACGTCATCGGGTAAATTGCCGTAATGAGCAGCTACCTCTGAGCTACGTTTTGATAATATTTTCAATTATCACTACTTTAGTTTGAGATGGTCGGGGTTAAGATTGGATCTGAAGGAATGCAGCTACTAAAAAACAAATAGAAGTATGGCGTAATGCAGTGAAAAATGGCAGTAGTGGTGGGAAGATGGTGGGACATATGAAAAAGGAAATGGTGGGTGTGTGGAAGAAAATGGCGGGTGTGTGGGTACCTTATTAACATGTTGGGAAAATGATACAGCTTGTTTAATCGTGTGATTAACCCTTTACATGACACAACTTGTTTAATCACGAGGTTGAGATAACAGTTCGAAAGTGGGTGGGCATTAGCTGATTCATATCTTCAGGTGGGGGTCTTGGAGTATGGCATGATACAACTTGTTTAATCAGTGACTGTGATAAAGGGGAGCGTCTTTAATGACTCATAGTGTCAGGGGGAGGGGAAGCTCAATTGCGGGATTTGGAGGCTCATTAACTCTAGAACCATTGGAATATTAGGAGGCACACTCTTGCCATGGCTTCGTCAACCTCCTCGTGCAAGTTAGTTTTCGGGAACTTGTCCGAAAAGATGTTCAGGAAGAGAAATACTTGTTTAGAAGTGGCCACTACTTGTGTTACATGCAGGAATTACTGTGTGGTTGAAGAAATTGTTCGAAGTTATCCAAATGCCGAGATTGCAGGCTTACGATATTCTCAAGCTGGTGCAACATACGCCTGTCTTCACAATCGTGGTGTTGAAGGGTCTGCCATTGAGAAAAGGCCTGAAAATATTACCTCTTGGGAATGTGATGATGAAGTAGATCTCCCCACCATAGCTACTTTATTAACCCAATATGGCATCAGTGCCCCTGTTGAAGATAATGAATACGCCCAAAAGAGTGTAGCATATTCCAAAGATGAGGACCATGCTGACTGTTTGAGGAGGGATACCAATCAGATGAGGTGCAACCACTTTTTTTCTTCGGTGAAGAAATTGAGGGAAGAATTATTTAAATCATTGTATGACTATGTCAAATATGTTATCTACCCCGCCGGTATTGGACAAAGTGGGCAAGTTAACATGGCATGGTTGAATTAATATTTACCTCTTTTATCTACATTCAGTGATTAAATAAAAAAAAAATGGGTAAAATCACTTGTGTGGTCATCGTGAAAAAGAATTTATCCCTACTAGAGAAGAGATGTGTGGAAGATTTATATATGAAGAACTTGTTATCAAGATTTAAAAGCTTAGATGTATTAGATGAATTATCTTTTGCACACGATCGGGAAACTGGAGAGGATGTGTGTGCTATATACTAGCAATGTGTCTCGATGATGTATTATTTTCGTAAAACGAAGTATATCATGTCCGTGCATTCTTTTGTACACCTTTTCCAGTCTATTCTTGTATGACTTTGTATGGAATATTAATTCATTTTTACTATTCCTTATGTATTTCTGTATGACTTTTGTTACAAAAATAATAACAATTCTGTATGTAATCTGAATTTCCATTTGACCTCTTTATGTATGGAATATTATGCATCTATATACACATATAAATGATTAAGTCTGAAATGGGTTTTGTTAAGTTAATTTTCAGTGTACATATTGATTTAAAAAAATTTGCGTTTGGGAGTGAATTCGGGGGACATGTTGGAAGCTGTGATTTCAAGTTTTAAGACGTTTTCGTGGGCTAGTGGAGGAAATTCTGGGTGAGGGTTGAAACCTTGGGATTTTACGTCGTAGGGTTTTGTGACGTCATCAGTGTCGGGTTTGAAATCTGGGATCGTCACCCTTAGACTTTCGTGACATCATCGGAAGTTTTTGAGGGAAATATGGGTCAGGGTTGAAACCTGGGGTTTTATGTCTGTAGGCTTTCATGACGTCATCAGGAGTTTTTGAGGGAATCCGGGGTCAGGGATGAAATCGGGTTTTTACCTCCATAGAGTATGAGGAAATTTGGGGTCAGGATTGAAATCAGGGTTTTTATCTCTGTAGTTTTGCGTGGCGCCGACAAGACAGTGGGAAACCTGTGAAATTTCACACCTATTTGTTATATTCACTCCTTTATGGTCAATTTTCACACCTAAAGGTGTGAAAAGTAATTAACACCTCATTAAAAGGTGTGAAGTTTCACACCTTTACCTAGGTGCTAATCCCCAGATAGAAAAATCGACTACTTGGGGATTAGCACCTAGGTGTTGAGGGACAATGGGTTTTTTTTCCCTACTCACTGGTTTAAAGTTAAGGACTATATTTCAGTGGACTAACTTCCACCTTTATCAACAAGTGAATGACAGAAGGAGTTACATTAGTGATATATACAGTGGGAGATACATGTCCTTAGGAGATGTCTGCGGTCACGCTAAGCTGACATTGGTTCTGCTAATTGTCTTAATCCACTTCATCATTGCCTTAAGAAAGATGTTGTCTATATGGTCAGAGTCCTAGGCTCTATTGGAATGGTAGATCCTGTTATCTTGTTGTTTTATCAGTGAAGTTCCACCATATGACATTTGTATAGGCAACTGCTCTTGTATAAAATTTGGCACGCGTTCCTATCCATGGTATGGTTCGTGTTACTTATATGATGGAAAATTACAAAACTATATTGTCCATATCTAACTGATCATTTTATGTTCAATTAATTTTTCTGAGAGAAATTGTCCTGTGAAACCACAGTATGACTTATCACAAGTTCTACAGGGGATCTCATAAACCCTTAAGTCTCTTGAAACTAGTTTCTACTGAATGTTAATGAAAGATTTCCCCAGTGTATTTGGATAAGTAAATATGAAATGATTGGAGGTGCCAAAGGTTTGTGTGATATCTCGTAAATTATCCACGTGAGGGATTAAGATTTTGTTTATGTATTTTTCCTTCTATTTGTTTTCTATTTGCTTGTAAAAATACTCTTTGCTTTATGTATGTTTTTTCTATTATGTGCTTGGAGTATTTTAAGAAGATAAGTTAATTTCTAATTGTTTCAAGTTCTTTGTTAAGAAGCAAATTTTCAGGGCTCTAAGAAATAAGTTACTTGCTATGCCGAGTTCAACTGAAATGTCAAGATAGCTGTAAAAATGTATGTATGAAAGTGACAATGTTGCTTTCCTGAAGACAGAGATTTTGTAGTTGCCATTAGTTCTGATGATTAAGACATCTAAAATGAGGATTTGGTTATTGTTTTCCCATCCTATTTTAAATTTTATGCTCGGGACCAAGGAATTTGTTTTTGTAGAAAGACATGAAAATCATGCCATTCGCTTTTCCAGTAAGAAATTTATATCGGCAAATATCCTCATACATAACGTAAAACTTCTCAGTGTAGACGTAGACTCCCTTTTCACTGAAGTACCCATAAAAGATGTATTAACGTTACTCAAAGATAAACTTGAGCCATTTTCTGACCACTTCCCCATACAATTGAATGAAATAAACAACTTGTAGAGCTCTATGTCACTAATAATGTCTTTCCCTTTAGTGATAACTTTTACTGTAAAATATTTGGTTGCAGTATGGGAAGCCCATTTAGTCCTGTTTTAGCAAACTTATATATTGAGTATTTCGGAACAGTAATTATGAACCTTATCAAACCTGCAGATATGATTTAGCTACTTTATGTAGACAACATATTAACATACTGGAAAAGCAAGCGGGGATATTTTGATATCTTTCTAAAAAAATTAAATTCCTTGGTCTCGAGCATAAAATTTAAAGTAGACTGGGAAAACAATAACCAAATCCCCTTTTTAGATGTCTTAATCATCAGAACTGATAACAACTACAAATTTGATAAACCTTCAAGGACTTTTCCCTTATTCTCATCTCTCCAGTACCATCCTTAAGACTAAACTCCTTGGTTATTTCTATTGAGATTAATGAGTCAAGTTTATACATGCCATGATTAATGTTCATGGCTTTCAAGTCATGAATTCCTGGTTAATATTAATACATGCGATACTATGGACTTACTTGCTTTTTGACTTTGTAAGATTGTCTTGGTTATGATTGGGGTATTTCCATTGTTCTGTACCAGTGATCATGGGTAGATAGCTGGTGTCTAAATTTCCCTTAATTTTTCTAATAATTGCCTAAACCAAGACATCTATAAGTGTTTCATATTTTGAATTTCCTTTTAGGGTAATTATTATTGAATAGCATGAGTGCATTGGTTGTATCTCTCTCTCTCTCTCTCTCTCTCGTCCTATCTCTCTCTCTCTCTCTCTCTCTCTCTCTTTGTGTGTGTGTGTGTCAATATTAGAACACACTAAAGTTTTTGCTGATGTCAGTAACGTTTCTAATAACAATGACTTTGTAAACCTTCAAAGAGGATGGCGGAATTTTGTATCATGGCTCTTTTTAGGGAGACAAGATGAGCCAATAACTCTGCCAGCTGCTGAGAATCCAAATCTGCTGAAAGGGTCGCAATATTGCTGTGTAGCAAATGATGAAGGCAAATAAAAATGTATCATTTTAAGAATTTATTTTAAAGGTAACTAAGAACAATTTGAATACTTAATGAACAGAAGCTCTTTGATGTAATTATCAATAAAAAGGTTACCTGTACATTATGGACTTATTCACTTAACTGATATAGAGCTTTATTACTTGGAGTATAAGGCATATTAAAATAAAAGATAAAGGTATCTCTTCTCAACCCTGTTAATGCCTTCCCAATAGATGTTATAGGGTAGCTCGATTAGATTAGACTTAGTTATCATAAAGCCCTTGCTATTTAATATGGATTTTTGGTCTGAGTGCTCAAATCATTAGTTATTTTAGATTGCTACTCTGATTGCTAACTGCTCAATCAACTATTTTGAAAGCATCTGCATAAATAGGTTTTAGCAATGCCTAATGGGAAAAAACATAATTTCTTTTTATCATAGCAATGTGTATGGATGACTGTGTATAGCCTATTTTCTGTTAAATAAGAGGGTTTACAATTTGCTGGAGTTTTATTAAAATTCCTTTAAATGAAACAGGAAACGGATTATATCACATTTTTTATTAATCAATAAACAGAAAGAACTTATACAACTTTGTATGTAAAAAGAATTCCATTCTCATTGACAACGTATTCATCGACGAATTCAACGTCTTCCTGGAAAAAGATGTTATTTTCATTTAGAGGTGAAAGTTAATTTTTTGAAGCTGACAAATAACTGAGTAGAAAAGCGATCATAGTCTATGATACATTTCGCTGAAGTAACAGATGTTATTGATGCAGAGTTGCATTTATGAGTAGATTATGGTCACTTTCTAATGATCTCAGAAACTTTTCTTATCTACTCTGGACATTTGTCTTTTTATTTACAATTTTGTTCAGTTGATTTAAACTGAGGCTTTTCAAAAGATGAAGACTTATTTTGACAGTCTAGATAGTGGGTTAAAGTCCTGAGTTCTAATTAGAAATAGTTAGATGGCAGATAACGCCTGTATTATGGGAAGCCCTGTCTCACCATTGTGGGTAGCAGCAAATGGTTGTAATCTGCAAATGTACTGAGACTTCTTTCTCCTCCTTTTTTTCTGTATATGTTTTATTTCTCCCTTTTCGCCAGTATCCACGTGCTATTCTGGTGTGCCATGTGAATTTTTGCTCATTGTGAATAACAATAATACAGAAATGGAGTCATTGGCTCATGCCGTACCCTAGTGCCAAATGTCGAGGTGAGGTTTTGCTTAAAGTGGTCCTGTTTTCAATCCTAATTAATTTCAAGTTAACCTTAGAGAATGAACACGTCCTTAAATATATACCTGAAAATAATGCTGATAAAGTTAGTGACACTGATGATCATGGTTTTGGTGTTGAGATTACCTTAATCCACTTTCCTTGCCTTTCCATCTCATCCATGTAAGGAATCAACCTGTCCTTGTATTCCTCGCAGAGTAGGTAGCTCTTCCTCATTGCGATGATGACCAGTCCTCCTTTATGAAGATATAAGTAGAACAAAAATGAATTTGTATGTCTAGAATGCTTGTCTATAGCCAGAGTTCTCCCACCCCTTCAAAAAAATTACTAAAGTTTATGTCTGAATACAGTTCACTCACTGAAAATCTGGACAGTTAGGCTTGGAAACTCAAATGTAGCTGATATAAATTCCTATATATTTCCTAGGAAAAGAAAAAGTGTGCATACTCAGAGTTCTTATAGTCTTTTGACTGTGAATTTGTTGTTATATTATTTATTGTACTTGATAGGCAAGCTGTACACACCAGAAAACTATGGCATGGGTCAAGTAGCCTGCCGTGAATAACTTACCAGGTTTTGTTATTCTGATCATATCATCAATTCCACTGACAGGTATGTGGCCCTCTGCAAAACCACCCGACATGACTAGGACGTCATACATATCTGTTGATAAGGGATTTCAAGCTTAAAATCCTGCAAAGAATGAATAGACTTCCAAAGTACATAGGAGAGTGAGAAATCACAAGGATCTTGTAAAACAAAATTAGCCATGAATTAATATCATTGACTATGGAAGGATTTGTTACTATCTAAAGTGAAATCAGGGTTGCATCCTGCCTCCTTAGGAGTCCATCACTTTCCTTACTATGTGCACTGTTTCTAGGAGAACACTGTTCTGCGTGAGTCCTGGAGCTACTTTGGCATCTAGTTTTTCCAGATTCCTTCTCAGGGATCTTGGGATCGTGCCTAGTGTCCCTATGATTACGGGTACAACTTCCACTGGCATATCCCATATCTTTCTTATTTCTATTTATCAATTTTTCCTCTATCTTTTTCGTCTACTCTAGTGTCCCATGGTATTGCGATATCACTGAGTGATACTTTCTTCTTGATTTTGTCAATTAATGTCATGTTTGGTCTATTGGCACATATCGCCCTATCTGTTCTGATACCATAGTCCCAGAGGATTTTTGCCTGGTCATTTCTATCATTCCCTCAGGTTGGTGCTCGTACCACTTATTACTGCAAGGTATATGGTGGTTTTTGCACAGGCTCCAGTGGAGGGCTTTTGTTACCGAATCATGCCCCTTTTTGCACTGGTTCTGTGCAAGTGCCAGACATTCGCTTGCTATGTCGTTTATGGTCTCATTTTCATATTGCACTTCCTGCAAATGGGTGAGATGTTATTTCCATCTATCGTTCTTTGAATATATCTGGTTCTTAGTGCCTGATCTTGAGCTGCTGTTAGCATTCCATCTGTTTCTTTCTTGAGTTCTCCTGCTGTAGCCATTGCTATGTTTCATTGTTGGCCAGTTCTTTAGTCTGTCTCATGTACTGTTCGTGCATTGCTTGTTGTGCCATGCCTCAGTTCTGTTGGTCATTCTCTGTCTCTGTATATTTCTGGGTCTTTGTGTACTTTTATCAGTCTTTCTTCCCATGCAATCCTGAGCCACTCGTTTTCACTGGTTTTCAGATATTGCCCCTGTGCTCTGCTCTCAATGTTGACACAGTCCTCTATGCTGAGTAGTCCTCTCCCTCCTTCCTGTCGTGTTACATGTACAGTTTGATGTCGTCCATGAACATCAGACAGTTAACTCTGTTGCCTCCTTTCTTGAGTTTGTATCCAGCATCTACTACGAAGAGTAGTTGAGACAGTGAGTCGCCCTGGAAGATCCCTCTCCTGATGTTAACCTCTGGTAGTCTTATTCCAGAGCTTGTAAGTATTGTACTCCACTTACACATTGTATTTTTTAGGAAGCAGATGGTATTTTCCTCTGCCCCATATATTTTCAGGCATTCTATTAAACATGTGTGTGGTATCATGTCGCAGGCTTTATTGTAGTCAATCCATTCCATGCTTAGGTTGGTTTCCTTTCTCTTACTTTCTTCAGTACCATTTTGTCTATCAGGAGCTGGTCTTTTGTGCCCCTACACTTCCTTCTGCAGCCTTTCTGTTGGTGGGAGATGGTGTTTGTATCCTCTAGGTTGTTGCATAGCCTTTCAGTGCCTTTCAGTGATGATGCCTGTTAGTAGCTTCCACATTATTGGTAGGCAGGTGATAGGCCTGTAGTTACTGGCTATATTTCCTTTATTCTTGTCTTTCTGGACTAAGGATGTTCTTCCTGTGGTCATCCATTTGGGTGCATGGTGATTTGTGATACAATGCTGGAGTTGTTTTGCTATTCTTGGGTGTAGGGCCTTGAAGTTTTTGAACCAGTATCCATGGACTTCACCCGGAACTGAGGCTTTCTAGTTGGGCATTTTCTTTAGTTGGTGCCTGATTGTGTCTGTCGTAATCTTGGTGAATCTTTGCTTTATACTCCCCATTTCACTGCCTTTACTTCCTGCGGTCATGTTGCACGTTTGTTGTGTGATATTGATTTGCTCCATATGTTTTCCCAGTCTCTTACTTAGTTCGTCATCACGAATTCCCTAGTGGTTGTCTTCCCTTCTTAGTTGGCTGTATAGTCTTTTATGGTTGGTCCTGAATAGTTTGCTCTGTTGGTATCCTTAATTCCTGTTCATGTACTGTTGGGTCTTATGTGTTTTGGATTTAAGCCTCTGTTTTATATCTTCTATTATGTTGCTTAGTCCCTTCTCCTGTACTTTGCATTTCTCGTTCAGTTCCACCCTTTTCTTGCTCCTTCGCCTCTTTTCTGCCATCTCTTTCAGTTTACTCAAGTCAGACCTTATCACCATGATTTGTTTTTCCAAGTCTGTTGCTGTTTTGGTTTCTGTTGGGTTGGTTGTGATGGTGCTACTAGTCTTTCTCCTGCATATGCCAAGTTATTTATTTCTGTGCTACTGGTGGTGTGTATTAGCCTCATTATTTCACTAACTTCACTTTTTCTCTCCCTTTATTTCTTTGTGTTGTAGGCTTTCATGGAGGGGATCTCTGTCCTTTCTGTATCTGGCTTCATCCCTTGTCTGATCTTTTCTACCCATTCCATCCTCTCTGTTACTTCTTCTTTCTTCGTGTGTCGTTGTTTGGTAGCTCATCATCCCTGTCGTCTTCTGTGGTATCGTCTCTTAGTTCGTCTTCTTGTTCTTCGTTGCTGGGTGTTATGTCTCTTTCCAGTTCCTCTCTTTCTGTTGTGGATAGCCTGTTTCTTTTTCTTTATGTTTCCTTACTTTGGTCTGCCAGCCTCTGTTCTGTTTGTGGGTGTTATTTCTCTCATTCCAGATGTTGATCAATCTTCTGTATCCTCTTTCCATTGGGCTGCTTCCCCCTAGATGCTGACCCCTTGACGTGGGTAGGGGGCTTAGGGACCAGCAGCTGGGCTCTGATGCCTGGTGGGGTTGCTTTCTCAGTGGTCCTTGGGGCCCAGCTGCTGATCCAACTAAATTAGTCAGAACTTTTCCTTCTTTCTGTAATTTTTTTCATTCTTACTACATCCTTCTCCTTCATGTAATATTTTTTATTAGCATTTGGATTAATTATAGAATTTCCACTTTTGTTAAATTTTTTACTGCTTAGGTGAGTCTGAGAAGGGATCGTGTTTTGGAAGGGGTTTGCATTCGAAGCTAATTGTGGGAGTTGTGGTGGTTGAGTCGCCACCTGATATGGTTTGGACTCAAGAGGTAGTGATGGGACCCTCCCATTGCTACCTTGAGGGCAGAACCATCTCCAAACATCAGCCCATCGGAATCCAGGGGGGGTTGGTGTTTGGGATGGGACTCCTGGCTTTTGTCCGGAAGCCCACCAATACGTTTGGAGTGGGGAGTCGGTCCCCATTAGTGGGGGCAGAACTCCCAGCAGGTGGATAGGCTTATACCTGGGCCACTGAAGGCATATTGGTGCTATCCCGTAAGGGTAGGGTATGGGGTGGACCATTGGGAGTCGACTCTCACTTGTGCCATTGGTGGAGAATTTGAATACCTGACTGACCCACGATACCTTCTTGATATAACCAAGCAGTCTATAAGTATATTGAAAATATGGATATCGACCAATGTTTGCCCTCCCCTGGATTAGACGACTTAATGGCACTGGCGACAACTTCAGGCATGGACACAGATATGAGCTTGGCTATCACACGGAACCATGCACCGCGACACCAGGGTGCTATTAAAACTGGTGGATTAGATGTGAATAATAGAGTACTTTATTGCACTAATGTAAGCCTGTCGTTGGACTACGAGTGCTTGCATAGTGTTGCAAAACAGTTTGGTAAGGTGGAGAGGATTAAGATGCTTCTAGAAAAAGACAAGCAGTCTTTTTCTGCGTACATTAGATTTTCCTCTCCCCAAGAAGCTAGTGAGGCACAACTGCAATTAAATGGCCACATTCTAAATGACTCTGTTCTAAGTACCAAGGTGTTTTCAGTGAGGAATTTGAACGATGAGCCGTTTGATTTTGTTCCTAAGGACGAAGAATGTGGACCAGCAACATACACCAGGACTCTTCCTCCCCCTATATGGCATGTTGCCAGTTATAAAGAGGGAAAGGAAAATTTCATTAAAGCGGCTGAATGTATTGAGAACAAAGTGGGTTCTATTCCTATCGGTAACCTGAAACGATATGGAAAGAACTTGCTCATAAAAGCAGGCAATGAGATGCAAGCTGTTTTATTATCAAAGTTCAAACCCCCTAAAAGTGGAAATATTGAGGCTATCACATCACACAGATTTTTTAACACGCTGAAAGGGGTAGTTTATTCCCGAGACTTGCATGTTTTTAATGAGGAGGAGATTCTCCTTAGGTGCCCTCCTTGTGTATCTCATGTTAAAAAAAATTGGGAGGGGATGCAGCTATGCTTTTAACCTTCTCCTCCAATTACTTGCCTGATACCATCAATGTTGGCCATGAGAGGATGCAAGTCAAAAAATATAAAAGAAACCCTAAACAATGTCGCAAATGCTTTGAATATGGCCACATTCAAGACTCGTGTGGAAATAATAAGAGATGTTCTGTGTGCTCTGCTGAGCATGACATTTTGGACAAGTGTGAAGCAGCCCGTTATTGTTTCCAGTGCAAGGGTGATCACTCTCCAAACACTAGGACTTGCCTCAGGTACAGGTTTGAGCAAGACGTGTTGGCAGTGGCTGATAATGAACATCTCAGCATCAGTGCAGCAAAGCGTGTGGTAATGGGGGCTAACAAGAGTGCCAACTCTACCTATGCTTCTGTAATAAAGTTGATGAGATTCTAGCAATGAGAGGCCACCAGTAATTGAATCTAACAGTAAGCAACGGAAACCTGTTTCTCCTTGCAATGGAAAAAATCAGAAACTTAAGTCAGCACGCGTTATGAAGCCCAATACTAAAAATTGTTCTTCCAAAAGCATGGACAATTTATCTTCTCAAGCTGATACAAATGTAACGGTTGCACATTCAGCCCCTAAGCAAAGTTTGGAAATGGGCACAAATAAAAATTTCTCCAAGGAGCAACCAAAGGAGTGGTCCAAACTAGAGAGATCTAGCTCGGATCCATCAATTATCACAGTCACTAAGAAACCTTACAAGACCACAGCTGCATCCACCAGGAAGCGTATAAGAAACGCGTCCCCGAATAATGAAAGTTTTATCATAAAAACTTCAAATGGGTACAGTGTTCTGGAAGAGATCTCTCCGCCAAGGAAGATAGTTCCGAAAGCAGATCCAGTTCAAAGACATGCGAGTTCTCATCAGTCTTGCCGCCCCAAGACTAATAGCAGTAGTGATGCACATAATCACAGCAAAAATCCTGAGCATCAGCCTCGAATTCAGAAAGCTGTTTGTCAGCCAAGAACCCTAATCTCTGATAAAGATGAAAAGGGATCAAGAAAACCTCTTATTAAGGAGAATTTTCCTCTCCACCCTAGGATCAGTACTTCCCCTCCAAAGAGTGGGAAGTAGTACATTACCACCTTAACATTCAAGTTCGATGTCCTTCAGTGGAACTGTAAGGGTCTCAGAGCCCGGACAGAAGACTTTAAGTTTTAATGCATGAATTCAATCCAGGGATTGTATGCCTGCCAGGAGACTATGTTAGGTAACTCTCCTTATAATCCTGGACTTGATTATGCTATTTTAACTCTTTTCCCCCAATTGGTGATCGTGCCCATGGAGGTGCTGCAATTATTGTTAATAAATCTATGCAGCACTCCACAATACAATTAAATACAACTCTACAAGCTGTTGCTGTCTCAGTCATATTAGACAAAAGGATAATGGTTTGCTCATTATACCTCCCACCAGACCTTTCTTTTAACATTGGAGATATTCAGTCCTTGATTAACCAACTTCCCACTCCTTTTTCCTTATTAGGAGATTTTAATGCCCACAACAACCCCTTTGGGGAAGTCGGTGTTTAGACAGCAAAGGGAAAATAATCGAGGACCTTATTGACACGAATGATGTCGCCCTATATAATATTGGGTCAATGACCTTCCACAGCATTCATAATAATCATCTCTCTGCACTGGACCTTAGTATTTCCTCAACAAATATCCACCTTGACTTTAACTGGTCCGTTAATGAAGATTTGAATAATGGAAGTGACCGTCACCCGATCCATCTGAAATATGTTGTAAATGCTCCATCTGAAAACATTACCTAAGTGGAAGGTAGAGGATGCTGACTGGGACAAGTTCAGTAAAGGAGGCAATCTAGATAGGGAGTTTGAGTCATTTCATTCTCACCTGGGTGCCTATGACACTTCATTGAATCCACTCTGAAGAGTGCTGAGGGCTCGATTCCCAAGACAAAAGGTAAACCTCATAGACCTGCAGTTCCCTGGTGGAATAAGACATGTGGTATTCTGAGGAAAGTCACTAGGAAGTGCTACCGACGATACAAAACTAGTGGTTCCCCTCAGTCTATTAATCTATATCGTGCGTTAGCCAAGCAGCGGCGCTTTTACAAGAAAGCCAAAAGAAAGAGTTGGCTTTACTATATCAATGGAATCAATTCCAGAACTCCAATGAGAGTGGTGTGGCGCAAAATCAGAAACTAAGTGGAAAATTTGTTGCGTTCACCATTACCCTCATTAAAGGTCAATACACTCTGATCACAGAGCCCACTGAAGTTGCCAATGAGCTGGGAAAACACTTTTCTAAAGTTTCCAGCCCTGAAAATTATTCTCTAGAATTTCAAAGAATTCGGAATGCCGAAATGACTCTGAAATTTGAATCTGGAAAATCTGAACCATACAATCACAAAATTTTTTCCCTTAAGAGAATTTCGGGAGGCCCTCTCTTCAACTGAATCAACAGCTCCAGGGGGTGATTCAGTTTTATATGAAATGCTTAAACACCTCCCAGATGATGCCAAAAAGTATCTACTTAAGATTATAAACCAAATATGGGAAACTGGAATTTTACCCAAGGACTGGAAAATATCCATAATTGTTCCCATAAAAAAGCCTAATAAAGACACTTCCCAAGCCACCAGCTATAGACCAATAGCTCTTACCAGCTGTGTGTGTAAGCTGATGGAAAAAATGATAAACACCAGATTAGTTTGGCACCTGGAAACAAAAGGACTAATATCTCCATTTCAATTTGGTTTCAGGAAAAATCGTTCCACCCTTGATCCCTTGCTGAGGCTGAGCAATCAAATCCAGCAAGGATTTGCCAAACGATGTCAGACTATCGGCGTATTTTTCGACCTTGAGAAAGCATATGACACTTCTTGGAGAATTGGCATCATAAAACAATTGCACAAGATGGGCATATGTGGAAGAATGATTAAATTTGTATATTCCTTTTTAACAGAGAGATTTTTTAAGGTTAGAGTGGGCAACACACTCTCCCAACCTTATGTGCAGGAGGAGGGTGTTCTACAAGGAAGCGTTTTAAGTGTAACACTTTTTTCAGTGGCAATAAACAGTATAGTCCAACAAATATCATCACCTGTTAAATGCTCGCTTTTTGTTGATGACCTTGCAATATACTGCACAGGATATGATGCCTTGTCAGTATGTAAAGGTCTGTTAATGCCATTACAAAGTGGGCTGATGAGAATAGCTTTAAATTCTCCTCCTCTAAAACAGTTTCTGTAAGATTTACTAGGTGCCAGCGTGTGGAAGAGGTTTCCACACTCAGTTTACAAAGATCTGTCATTCCTTATGAAAATGAAGTGAAATTTTTGGGAATGACCATTGACCAGAAATTGACATGGGCCAGCCACATAAACTCCTTAAAGATTAAGGTTAAACAATCTCTGAATATTTTAAAGGTTGTTTCTGGATTTAGTTGGGGAGCTGATAAAAAATCCCTGCTGAGACTATATGACTCGTAGTGTAGGTCCAAGCTAGACTATGGCTGTCAGATTTATTCCTCAGCTTGTCAAACCAGGCTGAAGGAACTAGATGTTGTACACAATATGGGGCTGAGAATATGCTCAGGGGCTTTTAGAACTTCGCCTGTTGAAAGCATATATGTTGATACTAACCAACTTCCCCTTGATTTGAGAAGGCAAGAACTAGGATTAAGGTTACATGGCTAGAATTAAAAGTGCTCCCAAAATCCCTCCTTCCAGGTGCTGAGGGAAGCAGACTCACGGGTCTTTTCTGGTATAAGAGCCTCTAGACTATTCCAAGTTAGACTAAATGAAGATGTTAGGGGGTCAATAATCCTTAAATCCCAGAAAGTCATGGAAGTAAAACATCCTGTGTATCCTCCATGGCTTATTCCAGAAGCATCCGTGTGCAAAAAAGCATTTAACAAAAAAGACTGTCCTGAGGAAGAGATTAGGGGAAAATTTTTGGAGCACGAAACTGTCCATACTAATGCAACAAAAATATATACGGATGGATCAAAGTCGAGTAGTGGTGTTGGCTGTGCAGTTATCCTTGGTGATACAGCATATACAGCTAAACTACCTGACTTTGCATCCATATTCACAGCAGAATTAACACCCATAGTCTCTGCCCTGGATATAGTTGTTCAAAGTAGCGACACTAATTTTTTCATTTACTCTGATTCGAAAAGCACTTTAGAAGCTATCAAAAAATTCAATAGCTTCCATCCGTTAGTTCAAAAAGTTCAGGAATCGCTCCTCCATTTGTATTATTTGCGTAAATCTGTCTCTTTCTGTTGGGTCCCTTCACATGTGGGGATTTGCGGAAACGAGATGGCAGATAGGGAAGTGAAAGCTGCTAGTGTCTCCTCAGAAACAGCCTTTAGTAAGTGCCTCATTACAGATCTAAAAGGTCCTTTTAGGTCTTATATTTTAAGCAAATGGCAAGAAAGATGGACTTCTCCTCATCTTGCCAATAATAGAAAGTACAGAAATATTAGAAATAATATATTGCCGTGGCCTTCGTCTTTCCAGTCTGATAGGCGAACAGAAATAGTTTTAACCCTGGACAGGTATCGCTATTTCGCTACCCCTTTAAATGTAATGTGGGTCAACCTCGACCCGAGCGCCTAGAAAATTTTGCCAAAAATCAGTAACTTCATTTTTGCTGTACATTATAGTTTCTAAAATTAGTTTAAAGATAATACTATACTACTGAAGAGATAAATAATACCCATCTACAAATTGATATATTTTTACAAATATTTTAAAAAAATAAGTATATAACAAAAAAATAATTTACAAAAATATTTATAAAAAATACAAAATAACCACCTATAGAAAATAAATTGAGGGAATCCTTCCTAAAACTACAATTTACAAGTCTCCACAGCCAGAAAAGGTGTCGGACCCATAGAGGTCAAAATCTGAAAAGAGAAAAAAAAGGTAAATTTTTTTGCCTCCAAAAACTGGCAAATTTTCACGAATTTTTTTTTTTGTACCTAAATGAATTAGGAAGTGGCTGATTTTTTATACAGAATAAAGTCATATTATCCTAAAAAGTAATTATGTAAAAATATTTGGACAAAGATGATATTAGCTGTTATATCAGGGGCCAAATCTAAAGTTCACTTTTTACCTGCTATTTTCACCATGAAAATTTCTTATAAAAATGGCTGTAACTACTATAAGATATGGTATTTATGCATGAAAATCTACCATATCACAAATTCTATAGAGAACAAGAATAGCGGTATAGCAACTTACCTAATTGATATATACAGTAAATGGGCCCCCACCCACGACAAGTGCGACGGCCAAATTTGCTACCTGAAATGGAGGAATGGAATGTAATTTTCAATGTGTTATCTAGTTACCTAATTATGCGTAGATTTGCATAAGACTATTATGGTAGATTGCTGGACGTTTCAACATTATTTTGCAATCATCAAAAAAAAATCTGACCCATAAAACTTACTCTATTGTATAGGTCATTTGTTGACCTCCTTGTTTTACCATGAAAATTTCTTATAAAAAATGTCTGTAACTACTATAAGATATGATATTTATGCATGAAAAAATCTACCAGAATATCACAAATTCTATAGAGAAAACAAAAGAATATATAGCGGTATGCAACTTACCTAATGGATATGTACAGTAAATGGGGCCCCACCCACGACAAGTGCGACGGCCAAATTTGCTACCTGAAATGGATGGCAATGGGTGACATTTTCAATGTTACTTAGCTATATAATTATGCATTGATTTGCATAAAACTATTATGGTGGCTTGCTGGATGTTTGAAAATTATTTTGCAGTCATCAAAAAGAAATATTTCGAAAAGGGAATATTTTAGAATATTTGGAAATATCGACAAAAATGAAAAATAAACTATTGCAGTATTTTAGGTAAAAAAATGGATGATATATATTTTGTAAAGATTAAAATTATAGCATTTATGCAAACAAGTTGTAAAAAAGTTTCATGATGTAACTTACCTACGTACGAGGCACACACTCGGACACAAGACAGTTTGATGCTGTAGGAACACAGGCCCGTTTGCATCGCAAACATGCTGTGTTCGTCTTGTGGTCGTCTCTAGATGGGCAACTTCGGCAGCGAACACGCTTGCGCAGCTTGATGTGGCCAATGGCAGGAAGATGTCCCTGCTACGTGTCAGCCAAATGAAAAAACGTAACTGCCATCAAAATCATCGCTTCCATATTGAGCAATGACTTCATTGATTTCGGCCGTACTCAGACCTCCTTGACGTTGCCCTAGGAAGCCATGACTGAAAAAAAAGCAAAACATTAGAAATATGACTCGAAAATAAAATTAGAAATGAGGCACTTGAAAAAAAAATTAGAAAATGAGCACTCGAAAAAAAAATTAGAAATGAGCACTCAAACGGAATCAGCACAAACATTACCCGGGCACGTACGCGATACAACACACCACCCTCCAACATATTCCAGTAATAAATCAAAACTATACTAGCATGAACCCTGTTCTCTTCGCAATGTTTACCATATAACTTTGCTTAAAAAAAAAAAAAAAAAAAACATTCACACACACACACACACACACACACACACACACACACACACACACACGCACACGCACAGAAAGGGGGCATTCGAAAGGAAATGGATCAAATGTCAATATATGGGATCACAGCCACTTCCAAGGTCGGTCACGCAGGTGTTTACGCACAACAAAAGAGAGAGATAGAGAGAGATGTTTACGCAACAAGAGAGAGAGAGAGGGGGGGGGGGAGAGAGATGTTTACGCACAACAAGAGAAGGAGGAGAGAGAGAGAGAACTTTACTTACTACAGCTTTCAGAGATGAGATGGAATTATTTATATCGCGAGAGAGAGAGAGAGAGTGCTTTACTTACTATAGCTTTCAAAGATGAGATAGATTCATTTTTAGAGTGAGAGAGAGAGAGAGAAATTGCGAAACACTAAAAACAAAGGATGAGAGAGAGAGAGACCCACAAATATACGAAACATAAAACATAAAGGATCAAAGAGGCATTAGAGAGAGAGAGAGAGAGAGAGAGAGAGAGAGAGAGAGAGACCCAGAAATATGCGAAACACTAAAACAAAGGATGAGAGAGAGAGAGAGTGAAAGAGAGACCCAGAAATATGTGAAACACTAAAACAAAGGGAGAGAGAGAGAGACCCACGAATATACGAAACACTAATCAAAAAAAGGATCAAAGAGGAATGAGAGAGAGAGAGAGAGAGGAGAGAGAGAGAGAGAGAGAGAGAGAGAGAGAGAGGGGGGGGGGGGGGGGGGGGGGGGGTGGGGGGGGGGGGGGGGGGGCAAAACATTAGAAATGAGCACATCGGAAAAGAAGGTAAACAGAATCTTCGCATACAATGGCCCAGAGTACGTACGCGATGAAACAACGCGCCAACCTCCAACATATTCCACTATAAACATTTATAGCTGAAAACTATACTGACTGAACAACATACTAGCATGAACACTTTTCAATTTCCAATATGCTTCGTTTACCTAATAATTTTGCTTTTTTCATAAAAAAAAAGAAAAAAAACGGGCATTCAAAGACGCATGGATTATTGGCAATATGGCACCTCAGCCACTACCAAGGTCGCGCACACGTTTGCTACAAAACAGCATACGAAGTAAAACGTCTCCCGTACATGATTGCGCACATAGTAAAACATTTCCCAATACAAAAAAACTATACTATTAGCTATTATGCCACAGTCATACACGTGTTGGCTACGTAATAACTTTGGCTCTTCGCAAAAAAACACAGAAATTAGCACTGAATGTCAGTGACCATAAGGGCATATGTAAGTCGTAGGTAAGTGGCAGGCATTCATTTTATAGAAACATCATCCTCCGACATATTCCAACAGTACAAAATACGATTGAAATGAACAATACTCAGTATCCGACATTTATCTAAAAAAACTTTGCTTTTTGCAAAAACTTCAAAAAATGACACTCGAAAGAAAAAATTAGACAATATTTCTGCTATGTGACATCTCTGCCGCTCCCAGAGTGCTCCACGTGACCCATAAACATCCCGAAACAATTTACAATATAAAAAAAAATACACTAATTAGCTATTATGCACACAGTCCGACATGAATTGGCTACATAAGAACTTTGCTATTCGTAAAAAAACACAGAAATTGGCACTACAAGGTCACGTGACCTTGAGCGCATTTACGACGTGATAATGCATTCACAAAGGCATTCATTTTATAAAAACATCATCCTCCGACATATTCCAACAGTACATAACACGATTAGAATGGGAATAATACTCAATATCTGATGTTTATCTAGAAACTTTGCTTTATGCAAAAAATGCAAAAAGTGGCACTCGAAGCAAATTGGACAATATGGCGGTATGTGGCATCTCTGCCACTCGGTTTGTGGTGTGTTACTTAGATATAGGACCCAGCTAGACTTTCCAACACAACAAAGTCACATGACTATCCAGAGTGTTCATTGAGAAACTGTTATGTAATAACTTTGATTTTCGATCACTAACCTTTCTACTAAGATGTGGGTCGTCCTTGACCCTAGTGGTTCCTCAGAAAATAGGGATGCACTGAAGAGAGGGGCTGGCACGTCTGCTCACCATCAAACCTGACAGTATACTAGACCGTCTGCAGGTCGATTACACCCGCATTGGACATGGGTGATAATTTATGGGAAAAAAACATGTTTTTTGAAACACTCCTTGGGTCGTGCAGGACCCACGATATCTGTCCAGGGTTAAGCAGACTGAGGATTGGGCACACTTATTTGACCCATCAGTTTATTTTAGAAGGGGGCAGCCTCCCAGAGTGTGCTTGCGGTGGCGAGATGCTAACAGTGGAGCACATTCTGGTTGCTTGCCCCAGATATTTTAACCAGAGAGAGATATATCTTAGGGGTAAATCCCTTTGTGATATTTTGGGAGATGAAGCAGATATTTCTGCTCTCATCTCCTTTTTAAAGTCTATAAATATTTTTAATAACATTTAATTATTTTTTATCTATCACATCATAGATATATATATTTATTTATTAAGCATTTTCTTCATTTATTTCTTCATTAATTCATTCATTTCTCATATGGTAATTTATATATGAACCATTTTCTTCATACACTTATTAGAGTACTCATTCATAATGTAATTTATTTAATCTCCATTACGGCGCTGAATGGCTTCTTTGGCCACAGTGCCTGGGCTTTTGCCCTAAAACTCATACATCCATCCATCCATCCATTGGGCTGCTTCTGATGTTGTATCTCCATATTTCCTTGTTTTCTGTCCAGAAGAAGATTCTGGTTTGCTTCTGTAGCTCCAGTCTCAGGTCGCTGGTTACTATCGTTGTGGTGGTCAGTTGCTGGATGACGACCTCCAAGTACCTGACCGTCTTCCCCTTCAATTGGGCTGAATACCTGGCTGCCGGATGAAGCTCCTCTGTTGCCAGAGGTTCCATTTACGTCTTTGTTGTTTAATCCTTAATTTCTTTCCATCATTCCTGAGTTTTGCTAAATAACCCATAGCTGGACCCTACCCATGGGGGACAGGTAATCATTTACAGCTGAGTAGACTGAGGAAGTTGTGATAAAGATCTCTTCCCAAGGAATCAATGCCGAGGAGATCCGTCACCCATCCAACGACTTACCAGCCCCAATGTTGCTTAACCAGTCCAAATTATTATTATTATTATTATTATTATTATTATTATTATTATTATTATTGCATAACCAGATAATTCGTTCCTCATAATCAGATAATCAGCGAGACTGTCTTGCATACAATTGAATTATCATATCTCCTGAGTTGTATCATGTACTGTTTTGGGCTCATGTCGTTTGCTGCTGCCTTGATGTGTGATGTTTTGTGGTTGCCCATTTCGCTCTTGTTTTGTTTACATTCGTTTTTGGCGCGATTGCACGATGTGGTGCCAGAGACTCGTGCAGGAGTTTTTCATGATGGGATAATGTTTGCTGTGTGGTGTTAAACCCCAATTTGTTAGCGTTGTTGCTTGAGAAGTGTCTAGTGTGTGAGATGAGTATAAGCATCCCGTGGCAGACTACACCGTAAGTTGTCTGCGAAAGTTCGTTTTGATGTGTTACCCCATAAAGTTGCATTTCATTTTGCATTGTGATTCAGAATTCCCGTAATTTGCGGTTTTGTGATGCTCTATTAGTTTGAGTGATTGCAATTTTGCACACTGCAATTCATTGCATTTTGTTTCTCTTGTGTCGTTTTTCACCGTCACTTTGCAGTACCAGTCTTTGGACAATAAAGAATATCACCCTGATAAAGACTTATCTTCCCAGCTTGGTCGGTTTATCTAGCTGGACAGCCAGTATTTATCCTATATATTTTTACTATTGATAATACAGAAGAAATATCAGATCTTGACATTCAATTAGACATCAGAAATACCAGATTGACACCAAATAAAGGTCACTTACTTAGCAGTCTCACTGATTATGAGAAACGAATTATCAGAAAAACAGAGAAAATTCTTTACAAGATAAGTTTGCTTAATTCTGCCATTCTTTTTTTCGAAAAGGCATGTATCTAAGGTCCTGCTTCCCCCTTTTATTTATTATTATTATTATTATTATTATTATTATTATTATTATTATTATAAACATTGTTTTTTCTATTTTCCTTACAATTCGCTTCTCAGGCTCAGCGATGTTTCTGAGTAACTGGCCAATATTCATATTGGAATTTCCAAAAATTGTAAATGCTGAATATTGGCCAGTTACTCAGAAACATTGCTGAGCCTGAGAAACGAATTGTAAGGAAAAATATTGGGAAAAACAATATATAAAATCAACTCGCTTAATTCTGCCATCCTTTTTAACAGCATTTGCAATAAAAAGAGGGTCTTTCTACAAAATATTATTATTATTATTATTATTATTATTATTATTATTATTATTATTATTATTATTGTATGCTGGAAACAGACCTTCTTTCAAACATATTTTATTAAATATAATGGCAGAATTTACAGGGTTTATTTTATACCGAATTCTCACAGTTCTTCTAATGACTTGCTCCTCTAGTACACTGGTATTTCTAAGCAGATGTCCGATGTTCATCATGCTTTCAGTCATCAACGGAATTTCGGGCAGGGGTTATCAAAGACGGGTGGTCAAGGACAGGATAGGGTAGATAATGGGTATTCAGGCGCGTCCCGTAGGTCAGGGGTCAATTAGTATTTCTTGTGTTTCTTTAGGGTTTTCTAAAGTACGTCTACATGTATCGGCCACCTCGTTTTGGCCATCATGATGAACATTGGACAACTGCTTAGAAATATCAGTGGGCCAGGGAAGCAAGTCAAGAATTCTGTATAAAATAAACTCTGTTAATTCTACCATTTAATAAAACATTATTATTATTATTCAGAAGATGAACCCTATTCATTTGGAACAACCCCACAGGGCTCATAGACTTGGGATTCAAGCTTCCAAAGTTACAAATTTTCTCTGTATGACCACCGAGTGTATCATGCTGAAATCTGTAGTAAGCCAATTCTTAATGGCGCAGTCTACAAAATTTTTTTTTTATATAAATCCAAGAGATCTTTCCAATTATAGTATATTCAAAACAGTTACAAAACATTTTTTCATGAGGATTTTACATAACAACAAACCTTGACATGAATAAAAGTAATCAAGAGTGCTTCTACCCATTAATTGTTCAAAATGCTAGAGGCATGCACGAATAAAATGAAACCCTTCAACTTCCAGTTTATCCTGTTCTACACTGACAACTTTTTCATAACAGAGCTCTGATTGTTGACCTGTAGGAAGAAAATAGCCCTCAGAACCGCAGACACTCATTCTAGTAATAAAATGATGGATACCTCCATTCAGATTACATTAATGAAAAAATCAGACTGAGAAAATCCGCATTTTCCTGCAAATTCTGTCAATACCTAAAGGTAATAATTCGTGAGCAGTGAAGATCTGAGTCTACCTTACCTTCAGGGACTGAATTTTGTCCAACTCCCAGGAACTCTGCGTACGTGTTCGTATACGCTCCTGTTTTCTGTAGCACATCCAACATGCCCTTTGATGGCTCTAGGGCGTCAATGTTTCTGTCGAAAAGGATATTAGATTTTGATTCATTCGTAACAGGTACATTAAGACATGATTATAATGCATATGAACCAGTTGCGTTTTCAACATGCTACTTTTGACGACATAAACATAACCGAAGCCTCATTATAAAGTAGAAAATATTTTGCGAAGATTAGTGTCAAAACTGTTTATTTAGATGAAGTAAAAGTCGTAACAATAAAATGAAACCTTAAGAAGGATCATTAGGAATATATGATTATGGACATGTCAGGTACGTAAGCCAATGCTCAATGAAAATGAATGTAGGCAATACAGGTAAGTAGAACTGAGCAAGCTGCACTCGTGCCAATGCTCCTATGGGGCAGGGAGGTATGGCACTGTGGGTTGGAGACGATGTCCTTAAAGTAATGTTAATAATAAACAAGAAGGCGTTCAGACTGGCGGTCTTTGATTGAGTCAACACTGTGTTTAATAAATGAATGTGCAGCAAAACTGATGATTTATAAAGCAAAAGTCGTAACAATGAAATGAAACTTTAAGAAGGATCTCTAGAAGTGTTTGTGAGAGAAAGAAAGTACGTATCAAAGACGTGAGCCAATGCTCATTGGAAAATGAGAAAACTCCACTCGTGGATGCTCCTAAGAGGGAGGAGTCATGAAGATGAGGGTCGGAGACGACGACGTTTTGGAAGCAGAAAGGTGAAGCAATGTTGATGTTGTTAACAAACACCGAATCCTTCAGACTGGGGATTGGTCACTGACTGAGTCCGCAGCTCTGTATAACCAATGAGTGTGCATCGTACTGAATCCTTAGACTGCCCTGGGAAGAGGGTCGAAAGTGATTGTTCAAATGAAGAAGCGAAAGTCATAGTAACAACAGTAAAGTGAAACCTTTTTGTGAGATGAAGTGAAAGCGGAAGGACGTGTCAAGGACGCAGGCCAATGCTCAGTGGTCAATGTAGGTAAGTGAAACTGAGTAACCTGGACTCGTGGCAGAGCTCCTAGGAGGGGGAATCGGAAAAAAGAACGAAATAATGATCTTACCAAAGTATAAGAAAGAACCTCTCTCACTCAAGCTTGAAACTCAGGCACCCAGGAAATTTGAAACCTCGGAATACGGTTTATATCTCCCGAAGACCTATGTCACTTCCACTATAGAAAATTAATCAACACTACGGCTCTCCTGACATTTTCTGCCACGTTCGAGCGCCGAGAATTAATTTGGGTTAGACCATCTCGAGGGCCTTCTGTTTAATATTACAAAGGAAAACTTGATGCACCTTTGTTTAAGGGAAGAAGTTGAGACTCCTCCCTATTAAGGTAGGCCTTTTGGTTTTAACCAATCAAATTAGCAGTGCCAGACTTTTGAGGACTTCCTATAGTAGGCCTCCATGAATATCCTACAAGAATGAATGCCTAAAGACACACCCTCAAGAGCCTGGGCATGGACGAAGAGGCGTTTCCAAATGAGAAGCTTACCAATTACTACAGGAAAGATAACAGGAAGGCGTTTTGATGAAAGGGCCAAGCCACTAAGAATAGACTTGTAAAGAAAGAAAAGTGCAGAATAGTTTGTCTCAGTCCAAGCACCCAAAAATAAAAGGTGGAAAAGAAGTTATAAGTTTCCCTACCAAGAATAAATACATAATAAGGATACGTCAATTTATTTTCCCAATTAATAAAAACTTTATGGTAAGGAGATAGCTAACAATCCTTGTGCAAAACAAACTAATTGTATAATTATATCTCATTGTCAACACCTATTCCAGTTGCCCCCCACTCAGGCCGATTTTGCTACCTTACATTTGTAGCAGTTCCCCTACACACACACACACACACACGTATATAAACAGTGGAACCTCGATATATGAAAGTCCCAAGTTACGAAAAATTCAAGTTACGAAAGCAAATACGAAGATTTTTTACCCTCTGCATACAAAAATAATTCAGGTTACGAAAGGGTGTTACTGTAAAGTCCCGAGATTCGCCCGGACTACCGAGAACAATTTTAAAACTCGCGCGCTGCCAACTGAGTAGACTCACCACCATCCTCCCGCTCTCCCATTGGTTCCTGATGCTAGTCAACGCCGTAAGATCCTGCTCTCCTATTGGTTAGCATCTACCCCATCATGCTCTACGTAAAGGCATCATTCGGCCATTCTGTAGCAGCACCGTTATCGTACACACGCGGAATTCGTTTGTTCACATATACGATTTTGTTTGTTAACGTAAATTCGTGTTAGTGATTTCGCTTTGTACTTTATCGTGTTGTGTGAGAACTTAATTAGTACATAACTTAATTATGTATAGTCATGGGTCCCAAGAAAGTTGCTGAAGTTCATGGAAAGAAGAGGATGCTTTCTATGGAGACAAAGATGGAGATAATCAAGAAGTATGAGGCTGGCATGCGGTTGAGTGTGATCGCTAAGGAATATAGCTGAAATCCGTCGATGATAGGTACCATCCTTAAGCAGAAGGAAGCCATCAAAGCAGCTACACCTTCCAACAATAGGAGCCACGTGCATGATGAGATGGAGAGGCTGCTTCTTGTATGGATAAAAGACAAATAAATCGCTGGTGATGCGATAACCGAAACGGCAACCTCCCACAAGGCCAGCGTTATTTTCAGCGATTTGATTGCCCAGGCCAAAGACAACGGAGGAGAAGGGACATCGATGCCAACCCCAGACTTCAAGGCTTCTCGTGGGTGGTTTGAAAAATTCTGGAAACAGACTGGCATCCCTTCGGTGGGGCAGCATGGGGAGGCTGCCAGCTCAGACACAAAAGCGGCCAACGCCTTTATTAAGACGTTTGACGAGATGACAATCAATGAAGGCTACAGTTCTCAGCAAGTCTTCAACTGCGACGAGACTGGCCTTTTTTAGAAAAAAATGCCTCGTCAGACGCACATCACAGAGGAAGAGAAGAAGCTACCTGGGCATAAGCCTATGAAAGACAGGCTTACGCTCGCACTTTTTTCCAATGCCTGTGGGGATTGTAAGGTGAAGCCCCTACTTGTGTATCATTCGGAGACTCCTCGAGCTTTCAAGGCCAACAAAGTGCTAGAGGAGAAACTTCCAGTGATGTGGAGGGCTAATGCAAAAGCCTGGGTAACGAGACTTTTGTTCACCGAGTGGGTAAATCTGTGTTTCGTCCCAACAGTGAAGAAATTTTTGGAAGAGAAGCGCCTCCTTCTGAAATGTCTGCTGTTGTTGGACAATGCCCCTGCTCACCCTCCTGGCCTCGAGGAAGCTATCCTAGTGGAGTATTCTTTTATCAAGGTTCTTTATCTTCTACCTAACACCACCCCTCTCCTCCAGCCCATGGACCAGCAAGTGATATCGAACTTCAAGAAGCTGCATACGAAACACATTTTTTCAAGAGATGTTTCAACATCACCGATACCACAAACCTCACCTTGCGTGAATTTTGGAAGAAGCATTTCGATATCGTGATACGCATCCGAGTCATCGATCAAGATTGGCAGGAGGTTTCGAGGTGAACCTTGAATTCTACGTGGAGGAAACTGGCCTGATGCCGTATCCGCCCACGCATGCTTGTGCAGTTCGATGACGTTTGCCTGAGTCGTTTCAGGAACATTGTGAAAAGCAGGCAGAAGCAATCTCAAATGATAGGATTTTTTAAAGGGGCCTTTAGTAGGAGTAAGCAACAGGATGATCCAAGTGATACGAAAAAACAGAAAGTTGAAAGTGGGTGAAGGAAATTGAAATTTTGTAAAAAAAAAAAAAAAAAAAAAAAATTCCTAAAGTATAAAAAAGTAAAAAAAAAAATGTAAAAATCAAAAAAAGACAAAAATAAAAGATATTTAATTCTAAGTTTTATGTAAAGTTTAAGTGTTAATGTTTAATTTCTACCATTTGTTAATGTGTTTTGTAAAGTTTGTTTAGTGTTAATATTTTCTGCCATTTTATAATGTGTATTTTCGTAAAGTTATATATATATATATATATATATATATATATATATATATATATATATATATATATATATATATATATATATATATGTATTTGTATATATATATATATATATATAGTATATATATATATATATCTATATATATATATATATATATATATTTATATATATTGCTGCGGTATGGCAATGGAAGTCCCCTTGTCCCGGTGCTGGCTAATGTTTTTGTGTGAGTTAGAGGAGCGGTTGCTGGACAACTGCCCTCTGGCTTATCACCCGTTATTTTACTGTTGTTATGTCAACGACACTTTTATCTTATTTAATGATAAATATAGAGCCGACTTATTTTTACACTATGCTAATCTGGCCCACCCAAGTAAAAAATTCACAATTGATTACGAGAAAGATAACAAACGTGCTTTTTTGGAAACTGAACAACCAAACTGCCTCCACCCCTCTGTACCTGGCGTAAACAACACAGATGCCTGTGTTTTTGTTTTGTTTTTTAGTCACTCGTCTTCCTTAACTCTACTCGGAAAAATGATACTTGAGTTTCGTTGGTGTTCTTGTAATTTGCTTTATGTATTGTAATTGTATGTTTTTTAGATGAGTAATTATTCTAATTTATTTTATTATTGTAATTTTCAGCTTGAAAATGGGGCTGGTCCCTGAAACGTTGCTTTGAATAAACGCCCGTATGAAACAGATGTCTCCATTTAAACCCTTGCCGCTATGTATCCCGTCTGAGGTTTCCCCTTCGGTTGATATATATATATATATATATATATATATATATATATATATATATATATATATATATATATATATATAATATATCAACCGAAGGGGAAACTCAGACGGGATACATAGCGGCAAGGGTTTAAATGGTGACATCTGTTTCATACGGGCGTTTATTCGTAAGAATGAAGAGAAGTAACTCACGAGAAGCCTTTGTCTCTCAGCAGTCGACCAACTCTTCCCGTCCCAGCAGCAATGTCAATGACTTTCAAGGCGCCTCGCTTCTCTTGAGGGATTCTGGCTGCCGCCTGATTGGCTACTAATTTGTGGCCAATGTAATTCAATGAATCAAAAATCTGGGGAGAAAAAAATAGCAAGTAACTATAGTTATGGAAAAAGCACCAGGGACTCCAGTGTGTTTCATCCTCAGGGGAAAACTAACGCAAGCTAAGAAAACCAAAGAAAAAGAAACTAGGGAATTGATATCAATTGTTTAGTTCCGCGCCACCACTAGAGAACGATTCAGAGAGTTATAAACCGATCATGGTAACACTGCTGATCACATTAGCTTTTCCCATGGGTTGCATAATAGTGAATTCCCGAGTGTAACACCACGAATAGGTACCTGATGATATGGAACAGAAATATTTTGCGATGCTTACTTATCAATCTATTGCCTTCCCCGCTTTATTGATCCAGAATAGGACGATATGGTAAAGCATCCACAGAGTGTCTAGAATGGACGAACATCTCAAGAGGCAAGGATTTCAATCTTTTCCAAATATGATTTCATAAAACCTGTTTATTTCTTCATCAATTTATTTATATGAGTCAAGTGCACTTGATGTATTGAACAGCGCATATTTCATTAAGTCACGATCAAAGAGTTAAGAGCTAGCATACACCTTTCCCCGATTAACGTAAACTCGTATGAATTTATGATAGCGTAAGGTCATAGTACATGAGAACTTGAGCCCAGTGTTATTGGCCAACGACACTGAGTAGAGGCCTCATTCACACCCATCTTTGCCAATATCACTTCCTATTTGTAGAAGACGTGACCTTAACCGTTCACCTTATATAGGCCAAGTAAAAGTACTTGTCTTCCTGCTTCCCTCTTACTCACAGCCAACAATTAGCGAGGATGCTCCTATTCGTTATGCTTTGGAGATTTCAGTATACAAAACTATTTCTTAAGTAGCAAAGCTAGCCCTCTTACTTTCGAGAAAGCAATTCTATCTGATTTTAGTTTGTGCTTATAGCCACTTGTTTTACCAGTCTCTAACACCAACCCATTTACCTATCGGCCAAGATTTGCAGATCCCTGTTTGGAATCTGAGACACATGCTGTGTGTAACCACTCTTACAGAGTGGTGAGAGATTTTCTCTGCTTCCAGCATTTGGAAAACACTGCTCGTTCCCGTGTCTGAACCCATCTCTATGTACACTTCTGGTTCATACACACCTGTGTTTCTGCGCACTTTATGGTGCCTTCTGGAAGCCTTAGCACTTGATTCTGGTGAGACTGCCAGTTCCTACTATGCACTCTTCAGTGCCCACATTCAATTGTCACTGCCACTGACACACCTCAAGCCTTGCTGCTTGCTGTCTGGTGAGAGTGCCAGTACCTACCTCACACTTTACAGTTCCCCCTGGAAGTCTTCATGCTTGATTGCTTGATGAGATTGAATTGCCTATCTATTGCACTTTTCAGTGGCCCCACACAAGTGTTTCCAAATCCGCCGTCACCCGCATGACACACCTCATAAACCCTAAGACAGTAGAATCAATAATCTGTTCAATGAATCACTTGTTCTTAAGAGATAATAAATACCAATACTGCGTCGCAGACAAACTACCTTAGAGTTGGCTCTAATAAAATTGAGAACAAAAGAGGTCCGATAACATGTATGTGTGTGTGTGTGTGTGTGTGTGTGTGTTATGGAGGAGTTATGGAGTTCTAGAGAGAGAGAGAGAGAGAGAGAGAGAGAGAGAGAGAGAGAGGGGTAATTGGTGGTTGGATGGTTAACGATTGAATTGGCTGTTGGTGAGTTCTGAGTTGTCTGCTGGTGTTGTTGGAGTTTAGAGTTCTGTGTTTTGAGTCAGTCTTTGTTCAGTCTTTGGTGAGAGCTGGTGATGATCAGTAAGTGTTGGCAGTGACCACTGTGGAAAGTGTTGAGGCATAGAAAGTCATTTAAGTGGTGGGTTATTGGTTTGTTGCTGATTGTTGTTGGGTGTGATATTTGTTGCTTAGAGTTGTTGTGCCTCTGTTGGATTTGTTGTGCTTGTGAGTTTTGTTGAGTTTTGTGAGTTGTTGTAGTTGAGGGTTGTTGTTGGGGAACTGTTGTGTTGGTGGTGGGTGTGTGTGTTGCCTTTTTGTGTTGTTGTTTTTGTGTTGGTGGTTTTTATGCAGTGGTCTTGGGTTGTGGTTGTGTTTCTTTTTTGTTGTTGCGTTCCTTTTTGTTGTTGTGTTGTTGAGTTGTGGGGTTGTGGTCCTTGGGTGTTGTGTTATGGTATGTGTTTTAGGTTGGGGTTCTTGGTTGTGGTCTTGTTGTTGTTGGTATCTCCGTGACCTTAACCAGTGGACAGCACAGCATAGCCCTGAGTATCTGCAGTTGGGTGAGAATATGTGTTTATGTTTTTTTGATTTTTGTTGGTATAGGTCAATTGTCCTGCAGGAATTCTGTAGTGTAAAGAGGAAAGTGTGGCTGAGTGTGAGTTTGGCAACTGGGCTGGTTAAGTGTATGTGGGGGGGGGGGGGGGGGGGGGGGGGGGGGGGGGGGAGGGGGGGGGGGGGGGGGGGGGGGGGGGGGGGGGGGGGGTGGGGGGGGGGGGGGGGGGGGGGGGGGGGGGGGGGGGGGGAGGGGGGGGGGGGGGGGGGGGGCGCATTCTGCCACTTGTTTTGAGCTTGTGATCCCGCCACAATGTGTGTGTGTGTGTGTGTGTGTGTGTGTGTGGGTGTGTGGATGGGTGTGTGTGTGTGTGTGTAAAAGTTAACACAAGAGTCAGAAGAGGACTAACAGTTACATTTACCTCATTAAAATGTTGAGCCCATTCAGAGTAGGCCTCTATCACTTTATCTGGTGGGTTCCCTGGTACAATAAAACGACAGACGATCTCGGATGAAGTTTTTTGGTCCTGGCAGGAAATTCAATAAAACAAAATGACGGTGTCACATGATCATAAGCAATATAATTCTCTTGACCTCAGATTTATGGTAAATTTGGATTGCTGATGAAAGTTTGCTTTAATCTAGGCATTGATACCAAGTTTTTCAAAAACTGAACGAGTTGTGTTGCATCCTAGATTAAATATGGAATTTTGCTTTATATTTCAAAAATTTTAAAGAGCTGAGAATAATAAGAAGAACCTCTAAAACTCCAACTTAATCCAGAATAAACTTTAACCTCTTACCATATTTTGGAAGAACCGAAAACAACGAGAATAAGGAAACTGATAGATGAGTTGAGGTCAGTGAGCCAGTCTTCCTTCCATAGTTCCTGGGGTCAAATAAAAGAAAAAAAAGACAAAAATTATCATAAATAAGTAAAGCAGGTACAAATCAACGAACAACTCTCCAATCAAACACAATATAGTGATAACTGCAAAAAATTATGTGTGAAAGACATTCTTCAGAGGCAGTTTACTACATCCGTCCACGTTGTTAATTTAATTATCTTAAATATTTTGCATCTTATAGTTTTTCCTGTACTGATCAGCAGACACCAAAAAATGACCCACAGCTTCATCGTTTTCTTTCACAGCAGGCGGTCCTGTTTGCTCTGAAGATAAAGACAAAATAATAGCATCACAGATTGAACAAATCCTGGCCATGGATCTACAGAGGCAGGGATAAAGATTCACGTCTGCGGGTTTGCTCTTATGAAAGTAGGAGACATTTTCCTCTCGTTTTATTTTCATTATTGTTGAAGATGGAGAAGTCATCTACTATACGGACGAATGTGCAAAATCAAGCAAAAGCAGACATTTGTTTGGAGAGCCAATAAATGAAAAACGAAGGTGCGTAAATGTAAGTAGCACATGTAACAGAAAGTTCTGCGGAGTAAAACATCTATATAGTAAAAAAGGAAAAGCGAACTGTGAGGAAAATAGATTGCATAGAATTACAAAAATAAAAATAAAAGAAATAATACTCTTAAGAAATAAAAAAAACTAAATAATAAAAGGCAGAATTAGAAAAAGAGTGTCCAAGCTGACCCATTGTGAAATAAACTCAAATCTTAGATTGGAAAGTCTACACTTCAGGAAATAAGCAACAAGAAGAGTTCATGAAGCACAGGGATAATTTACCCTTCAGGAAATAAACCCAAATGGAAGAGTGTGAAAAATCATGTAATAGTTTATCCTTCAGGAAATAATCTCTAGTCTAGGACTGTGGAACTCCATGGAATAAATAAAAGACTTTAAGGAAATAAGCTCTAGTAAAACACTGAAAAGTCACGAGGTAGCAGACCTTTCAGGAAACAAGTTCAAGCTAAGACTGTGGGAAGTAGTCCAGGAGTAGCTTAGTCTTCAGTAAAAAATCTTAAACTTTGACTACAGAAAGCCAACGAAAAATTTACCTTTGATGATTGAACATAAGCCTAGGTGTATGGAAAGCCAAAGGATAGTTTAAGTTCAGGTAATAAACACAAACCTAAATATATGGAGCGCTCAGGATTACTCTACCCTTGAGGAAATAAACTTGAGTCTACGGCTAAGGAACCCCATGGACTCATTCACCCTTTAGGATGTCAACTCAAAACTTTGGAATGCTCTGGAATAGTTTACCCTCCGGGAAATAAACTGAAATATTATAAGACTGTGCATTACCATTGGATACTTTGCCTTTCTGAGTTTAAGGGTGTGGATGGTCATGGGATAGTTTGGCGATCTAGAAGTAAACCCAAACCTAAGAGTGTAAGTAAATTCAAATAACAGAAATCGGAAAGCCCAGGAATATCTTACACTCCTTGGAATATATACCAAACTCTAAGAATTTTGGAAAGCTGTGGAACAGTTTACCCCTCAAAAAGTTTGCAAAGAGTTGTGGAGTAATTTACCTCTGGAAATAAACTGGGATCTAAGACTGGAATGACTAGGATTAGTTTATCCTGCAGGCAATAAATTCAATTCTAACATTGTGAAAAGCTCATAACGAGTTATCCAGCAGGAAATGGACTAAAACCTAGGAGTGGGGGAATCCATGGATAAGTTTTTTAATCTCAAGGAAATGAAAATAAATCTTAAGGTATAGAAAACCCTGGAATACTTTGCCTTCCACAAAATCTTAAATCAGGGTGTGTATAAAGCACTGGAATAGCTTAATCTTCAAAAAATGAATTTGATTGCAAAAGTGTAAAATGCCCATGGATAGTTTACCCTTCAGATCATTTACCCTTTAAGAAATACCCAATTTTTTAAGCGTGTAAGAGTACAGTATAATTTAGGAAATGAATACATATCTGAGATGATGAAATGCTATGGGACAGTTTGCGGTGCAGGAAATAAATCTACAACTTTGGAAACCCCAGAAATAGTTTACCTATCATAAAAAAACTCAATGATTGGGGACATTGCACGAATACTTTGCCCTTCTGGAAATAAACTCAAATCTAAGAATACTGAAAGACAGAAAAATTTGCCCTTCAGAAACAAAATAAAAATTTAAACGTGTGGCGAGCCACATCAGATTTTACCTTCAGGAAATAAACCCAAAGGTAAAATTACGAAAAGCTTGGAATAGTTCACCTTTCAGGAAACATACTCAGATATTAGAGGGTGGATATATGTTAGATAGGTTACCTTCAGGAAGCCAACTTGTCTCTATGACTGTGGAAAGCATTTAGACAGTTTACTTTTCAAGATATAAACTTACGGCTAAGACTGCAAAGTCAAGGAATAGTAGTGCAAACTCAGGAAATGAACTTTGCTATTAACCTGTGAAATAGTACCATTAAACAGTTTACCCCTCGAAATATTAACTTGATCTTTAACAGCAGAAAGCCATGGGATAGTTTACCATTTAGGAAATAAACTCAAATTCAAGAGCGTGGAGAATCACTGGACCCTTTGCCCTTCGAGAAATGAATTTGAATCTACGTATATGGAAGGACCATGATTAGTTTATCCTACAAGAAATAAACTCACACCTCAGTGAGAAAAAACATGGAATTCTTTGCTAAATTGGAATCTCTTGAAAGTCCATAAACAGTGTGTGATTGACGACATAAATTCAAATATACACCTTTAGCTCATCTTCCACACTGGGACAAGACAGTTTATCCTTCAGTAAATAAATTAAAATCTAAGACTGCAGAATAACGAGGAATAGTTTACTATTCCTCGCAGTTAACATTAGAAAATAAATTCGATTCCACAACTGCTGAAAAAGCAAGGAATTAAGGTGTAGTATCATTCAAGAAATCAACTCATATATCATAGTTAAAAGTTCGGGGGAAAATTTGCCCTCCAGGACGTAAATGCAAATTTCAGACTGTGAGAAGGAAATGAACATAAACCTAGGACTGTGGAAAGCCATGGTTAGTAAATAAATTCAAATCTAAGGTGGTGAAGACCCCAGGATGAGTTGATCCATCAGGAAATAAACTCAAATTTAAGAGTATGGAAAACAATGAGATAGTTTACCCTTTGCTATGGAAATTTAAGTTTTATTTAAAAGCTTTGCATTGCGTTACTACACTCCTTATGGTAACGCATCTTAGGAGTTACAATAGTTGATATTCATAACCATAGATGGCGTTGTATGGGTTGTCTAAGACCCTTGGTGGTAGGTCGTTCTTGTTGCTTCTTGAGTGAGTGGTGTTGTGAGAAGGGTGTTCCACTCCCGAGGATGTAATGCAATGAATTGAACTGAATATGGAATTCAGGCCAAAGGCCAAGCACTGGGATCTATGAGGCCATTCAGCGCTGAAACGGAAACTGATAGTAAAAGGGTTGCTAGGTGTAACCGGAAGAAAACGTCAAAGCAGTTGCACTGTGAGTTAATTGTTAGGAGAGGGTGGAAAGTAAGATGGAAGAAAGAGAATATGAAAGGAGTTACAGTAAAAGGAACGAGAGGGGTTGCAGCTAGGGTCCCAATGGGAACTTTTGAAGTTCAAGCACAGATGAAAATGCATTACTGCCTTAATACTCTTCTCCTTTCATTGATACATATTTATTTATTTATTAATTTTTCTTTTTTTAACAAGTGGGATCTCTTCTCTAGATATTTATCTATACCTTCTCTTACCTCTTCCAAATGAGAACCATATTCTTTGAAAGCTTGAATTTCAAGTCAATGGCTCCTGAGGTCCTGTCCCATATGAATAGGTTTCATCCTCTGAAGAATAATAATAATATTAATAATTATAATAATAATGCCACTCGTACATTTACCAAGGTATTGTCCCTCCCCTGCCAGCGTGGCAAAATACGCATCGTAAGAGCCACGAGCACCGTTTGTTAGGTGCCAAATGCGAGAAGAGAGAGAGAGAGAGAGAGAGAGAGAGAGAGAGAGAGAGAGAGAGAGAGATTTCTGACTGCCACCCAAACTTAAGTTTATCTTAAGAAATTTTCATCGAATGTGGCGACAAACTGAGCAAAAAATCCTCATTATATATTTGTGTTATTTCTCTTAACTTTGTAATATTCACATTTTCATTATAAGATTAATATTTGACAACCAACCGTCGTGACACTTCGTTGAAGGTGGTCTGTGCTCCCTCTCATAAGTGATGGAAGTTTTCTTTTCGTCTCTCTAATAACGGTCTCATTGCCGCTATGCAGCTTCTTCACAGAAGGCTTTGTAAAGCAAATATAATTTTATGTGTCTTTTGCGAAAGTTGTGTTAAAATAGAAGAGTCCTTACCGCAACAGAAGCGTCAGATTTTATGGAGAGTTCCACAGATGTTTCCGCTGGTGGCGAAGTTTCGATGCAAATTATCACAACTTAACCGTGTAGCTGTAATAGACCTTGTATTGCACTCACCTTGAGAAACCCCGCCCCCTCACCTGACTATACTGATTAGTAGCATTTACACTCATGAGTCATATGGAATTCGGCATCCTCGGACAGTTACAGCTATCATATTCTGAAAAGGAAAAATTAGTGCATTATTTTAAGACATCATATCAAATAATTATCTGGGAATTTGCCCAGCTATCAAACCGTTGACCAAGATAGTGATTTTGGTTATATATTCGAAGTCTGCATTGCTAACACTCCTTCCTTCACGTATTTGATATGAAATAATCGTGCTACAGGTTTTTTGAAGTCTGAAGGTGTTTCTCGCTGATCACTGGGGAAATCAAGAAGCAGCCATTGTGGCAATAATCTTTTTCTCCTCCAATTGCACAGAGTCCCGAGAGAGAAAATCTCGCGAATTTCTCGCACTCTCTGTCCATTCTGTTCGGTTGGGAATATTTTCTTAACTCTCGTAATAACCAGTTCATTTTATTTATTAAAGATTCCAAGCGATGACTGGCTCATTTTTATCTGTGTATATTTCCATAACATGAAGGAAAATGGAGAATAAAAAAGCGCGATAGCTGAAGACGTAGAAATGCACATATTGTCAGAATGGGGCTCCAGATTACAAAGGAGAGATTGAATGATAAACATGCATTGCAAATTCAACCATTGTACAATTTTATTAAAAAAAGACTCACTTTAATTGATCTTCTGATTTTTAACTGGCTATTGACTAAAGATGTGAACCTTTTTACTGATAGGACGCTGCAAACCCATGACAACAAACTTCATAAACTAGGTGTTTCTAAACCGACCTTCAACAGTAATAATAACAAGGTGGTCTTCAACTACTCTTGCACATGAAAGTTTTCAGAAACTTAAAATTAGATGGACCCCTTTTTTCAATAGGCATGATTCGAATACCCTTAAAAAACTAAGCAAAAGAGAAGACCTTGTCTTATCTAAGCCCGATAAAGGTAAAGGCACTGTTATTTTAAATAAAAATGATTATATTAACAAAATGCAAGATATCTTGTCCGATAGCAACAAATTCCATAAAATAGGCCAAAAAGAATACAAAATAATCTTCAAAAACGAAGCTAGAATTAATAGATTTTTAAGATCGCTCAAAGACAGGAAAGCAATAAGTCAAACTACCTATGAAGAGCTCTTTTTATTGGTTCGTCTTTCGGTATTATGTACGGATTGCCTAAGGTGCATAATAACAATATCCCTATGAGACCCATCCTCTCCTCCTATACAACGCCAAATTATAAAATAGCCAAATTCCTGGTTCCTTTGTTAGACCATGCTTTAACAACAAATATAAACTAAACAACTCTTTAGAATTAAAACAGAGTATACTCAGCCAAGACTCTGACCTCGTCATGGCCAGCTTTGACGTTGAATCGCTTTTTACAAATGTTCCGTTGATGAAACCATTGACTTTATACTAGAAACCATTTTTGTGAATGACGATGATGTTTTCCAAGGTTTTAGCAAAGTTGACTTTAAGAAGCTTTTAGAATTGGCTGTGCGGTACACAGCCTTCGTTTTTAACGATGTTTACGTTCAGGTAGACATATTTTTATGTTTTAGTTTGAACAGCAACTACTGGACAATTGTCCTGCCTCTTTTAAGCCGCTATTTTACCGTAGATATGTGGACGACACATTCTTACTTTTTAGGGACCATCATCATTGCGACCTTTTTTTGGAATATGCAAACGCATCACACAATAATATTAAATTTACAGTTGAGAAAGGGAATAATAATCGATTGCATTTTCTCGATAACTCGGTCATACGAGAGAATGATGGTTTTAGAACGGGAATTTTTCGTAAGGCCACATTTACAGGTTTGGGGCAAAATTTCTATCGATCCTGTTCTATTAATTTTAAGCTTAATTCATTATCAACCCTAATTCACAGAGCTATAGCCTTGACTTCAAACTGGAGCTTGTTTCATAATGAAATTAATTTCTTGCAGGAATTCTTTAGGACCAATTGTTACCCAACTGCCCTGTTCTCTAGTTATGTCAGAAAGGCCCTACAGAAAATCTTCCAGCCACCAGCTCCAGTACCTCTATCTTCTAAATTAAAATATTATGTTAGCTTTCCATACTCTTATGATACCTCATTTATACCGCATTTGAGGAAGATAATGAACAAACATTTCCCAGCAGTTGATGTGAAATTCATCATTAGGAATCCAAGAAACCATAGGCTGATTCTTTCGACACAAAGAAAAATTGCCTACTTTGATGCGGTCTGGCCTAGTTTACTTGTATACATGCTGTTCGTGCAATTAACAGACTTACGTTGGAAGCACTCGCCGACTGCTCAAAGTACGATGTGACTCACACATAGGCATTAGTTACCGCACAGGGATGAAGCTTTCTAGTCCAGAGCTTTCAAATATAAGAAACCATGCACAATTATGCAAATGCAGAATCAACTACGATGATTTTAAGATAATTTGATCCAGCCCTAATGAAAACCAACTCCCTATACTCGAATCCTTGGTCATTAAGCACCTCGTTCCAACATTGAATAACAACACTACAGCAGTTCCATTATACATTGCTTAGACCGCCCACTCTTATCTTCTTTCCTTGGTTATCTCGACTCCTTCTCGCACTTGGCAGGCCTTTTAGCAATCGAACCTCGGGTTGTAAGGTTTATTTGATATATTTTACCAATTTTACTTAGTGTTTAATATATTGTGTGTTTTTATTTATTTGATTTTTATTTAAAATTTATATATATATTTATTTTTTTCTCCTGCTTATTTGTATGATACAATTTATGTTAATCTTGCTGGAGAAGTTTGTAGTTTATGTATTTTTGTTTTTTATAGCCTTGAAAATGAGACCATAGTCTTGAAACGTTGGCAATAATAAAGCAACCCATGTATTGAGCTTTTTTGCCTTTTCACCTGCTACATGATGGGGACTAGACTTGACCTCTTATTGGATGATTATTGCTGTGATGCGTGGTGACGTCGTGACCAGTTTTCCCCCGAACAAATTCAAAAGCCTCTTTGGACTATGATTACTATCCACGGAAAACAATTGCATATCGGATGGTGACTTTTCATCAACATTGATTCTGCATAGTTTTTATTCATACGACATGTTTCCCTTGCTGTTCGCTCTGCTGTTCCTGTTAAGCCTTCGGTCCAGCGGCATATCACACTTCCGAGAACTAATAAAGCGTAGATATGACAGACAACTACTACAAAAATGCCGCAAATTGGAGGGGACGATGAAGTGGTGGAAGGCCAAACTGGACTTGGAATTTCTCCAATATTGTCAGATTAACCAGGTTGTACCCAATTTTGTTAAATTCAAATTATACAGAACTTCACTACACGATACAAAATTTTACCACGACAGTACCAATACTTCATTGTCCATTGAAGTGCGTGCAAAGGAGAGATTGATTGATAAACATGCATTGCAAATTCAACCATTGTACAATTTTATTAAAAAAAGACTCACTTTAATTGATCTTCTCTGATTTTTAACTGGCTATTGACTAAGGATGTGAACCTTATTATTGATAGGACGCTGCAAACCCATGACAACAAACTTCATAAACTAGGTGTTTCCAAACCGACCTTCAACAGTAATAATAACAAGGTGGTCTTCAACTCCTCTAGCTATAATTTAACCAAAAGGGAAGTGCTTTTGTTGTCCTTCGGACTGGACTTTTGCTTACCAAATTGCAGGCCAGGTTTCATTGAACACTTCTCGCCTTTCGAACTTCTATTTTCCAAAAGGAAAAACTTATCCTTAAGTGCTAATTTATCACATTTCCAAAAAGAACTACTTCTCTTGCCAATGAAAGTTTTCAGAAACTTAAAATTAGATGGATCCCTTTTTTTAATAGGCATGATTCGAATACCCTTAAAAAACTAAGCAAAAGAGAAGACCTTGTCTTATCTAAACCCGATAAAGGTAAAGGCACTGTTATTTTAAATAAAAATGATTATATTAACAAAATGCAAGATATCTTGTCCGATAGCAACAAATTCCATAAAATAGGCCAAAAATAATACAAAATAATCTTCAAAAACGAAGCTAGAATTAATAGATTTTTAAGATCGCTCAAAGACAGGAAAGCAATAAGTCAAACTACCTATGAAGAGCTCTTTTTATTGGTTCGTCTTTCGGTATTATGTACGGATTGCCTAAGGTGCATAAGAACAATATCCCTATGAACCCATCCTCTCCTCCTATACAACGCCAAATTATAAAATAGCCAAATTCCTGGTTCCTTTGTTAGACCAATGCTTTAACAACAGATATAAACTAAACAACTCTTTGGAATTCAAACAGAGTATACTCAGCCAAGACTCTGACCTCGTCATGGCCAGCTTTGACGTTGAATCGCTTTTTACAAATGTTCCCGTTGATGAAACCATTGACTTTATACTAGAAACCATTTTTGTGAATGACGATGATGATTTCCAAGGTTTTAGTAAAGTTGACTTTAAGAAGCTTTTAGAATTGGCTGTGCGGGACACAGCCTTCGTTTTTAACGATTTTTACGTTCAGGTAGACATATTTTTATGTTTTAGTTTGAACAGCAACTACTGGACAATTGTCCTGCCTCTTTTAAGCCGCTATTTTACCGTAGATATGTGGACGACACATTCTTACTTTTTAGGGACCATCATCATTGCGACCTTTTCTTGGAATATGCAAACGCATCACACACTAATATAAAATTTGCATTTGAGAAAGAGAATAATAATAGATTGCATTTTCTCGATACCTTGGTCATACGAGAGAATGATGGTTCTAGAACGGGAATTTTTCGTAAGGCCACATTTACAGGTTTGGGGCAAATTTTTTATAGTTCCTGTTCTATTAATTTTAAGCTTAATTCATTATCAACCCTAATTCACAGAGCTATAGCCTTGACTTCAAACTGGAGCTTGTTTCATAATGAAATTAATTTCTAGCAGGAATTCTTTAGGACCAATTGTTACCCAACTGCCCTGTTCTCTAGTTATGTCAGAAAGGCCCTACAGAAAATATTCCAGCCACCAGCTCCAGTACATCTAGCTTCTAAATTAAAATATTATGTTAGCTTTCCATACTCTTATGATACCTCATTTATACTGCATTTGAGGAAGATAATGAACAAACATTTCCCAGCAGTTGATGTGAAATTCATCATTAGGAATCCAAGAAACCATAGGCTGATTCTTTCGACACAAAGAAAAATTGCCTACTTTGATGCGGTCTGGCCTAGTTTACTTGTATACATGCTGTTCGTGCAATTAACAGACTTACGTTGGAAGCACTCGCCGACTGCTCAAAGTACGATGTGACTCACACATAGGCATTAGTTACCGCACAGGGATGAAGCTTTCTAGTCCAGAGCTTTCAAATATAAGAAACCATGCACAAATATGCAAATGCAGAATCAACTACGAAGATTTTAAGATAATTTGATCCAGCCCTAATGAAAACCAACTCCCTATACTCGA
>NC_087200.1:39159711-39202211 GCF_015104395.2 Macrobrachium nipponense
TATATGTATATATTTTATAGCATGCATAAAGGTACAAGAGATAATTTCTGTTTATACATAAATGTGTATGATTTAAATTTGAGTGTGTGTGTGTGTGTGTGTGTGTGTGTGTTGTGTGCATGTCCAAAATGGTCTACGTTGGTTAACGGTGCTGATTCGTGTTGGGCGGGGGTCTCAGCGACCTGAGCAAGGATGTTACTTGACTTTCGCTGACGCTGGGTCTTCTCATGCCTTCCAAGGGGCGCGATGTTCTCGGTGGATTGGGGCGCGCTGTCTGGTCCCTGTTGGCTTGGGTATTCCTTCTCCTGCTGGACGGGAGTATATGGTCCGATTCTTGTTGGACGTTCAAGGTCGGCTTCTGAATAGCGATGCTCACTGCTTCCGTTATTAAGAGGCGACCGTAGTTGTCTTCTCTGTGTACGACCTGGGTGCCAAAACTACAACGACCCTTCGGAGACGTCTGCTGGCTCATAGAAATCAAGGGGCCATCCATCAACATTACATAGATGTTCACGACAGGAAGCCATCTCTACAAGAGCTCATAGAAGGCACCCAGGTCGTACACAGAGAAGACAACTACGGTCGCCTCTTAATAACGGAAGCAGTGAGCAACAAGAATCGGACCATATAATCCCGTCCAGCAGGAGAAGGAATACCCAAGCCAACAGGGACCAGACAGCGCGCCCCAATCCACCGAGAACATCGCGCCCCTTGGAAGGCATGAGAAGACCCAGCGTCAGCGAAAGTCAAGTAACATCCTTACTCAGGTCGCTGAGACCCCGCCCAACACGAATCAGCAACCGTTAACCAACGTAGACCATTTTGGACATGCACACACACACACTCAAATTTAAATCATACACATTTATGTATAAACAGAAATTATCTCTTGTACCTTTATGCATGCTATAAAATATATACATATATTTGTACTCCCGTATTTAGATTTCTATATTCATTTTCATTCCTGTATGAAATTTTGTAATTTTTATCTAAAACCAACATGTAACATATTAAATTTTAAACATACATTTAAGGAAACTCTAGCACATGGCATTGTATTTTGAATATTTATTTAACCACTGTTTAAACTTTCACTCTTATTGTCACAGTACATATGTCCTTATGTTCTTTGTAACTAAAACAACGCCCTTAAGCTGTTAATCCCTAGACTAACCAGTACCCATACCTCAAGGTCATACCTCCCACACGATGAGATCAGAAAAGGTGACCTACGTCACAAGCATGGGGCTATCAATCACGGTCAGTCGGTCACCTCAAGCCTCAGTTTCCCACTGACCTCGAGTAGGGTCACTGCGAACATTTTTTCCTTGAAAAGAACTCTAATATCGGGCATTATCGGCATTAAGAATAAGAAAAAATGCCAAACAAGTGTGTGTGCCTCGTTGTAGAGGTAATTACAATAAACACAATAAAGTTTGTGTTTTTCCTTTCCTAAGGACGAAATCCTTAGAAGGAAGTGGGTACTAGCGGTGAAGAGGGAGGACGGATTTACACCAACAAACAACAGCAGGGTAAGTCTGAGTGAGCATTTGTTTACGTGCATAGATATACATATGCTGTGTATGTATATACTATACAGTATATATACATTTGTGTATATATATATATATATATATATATATATATATATCCTATATATATATATATATATATATATATATATATATATATATAATTGAATTAGTAAGAAGTAGCTTTTAGTTTCAAATGAGATATAAACGTGTAACGTAGGGAACGTGTATTGAATTGTGGTTATTTGATCGCAGGTGTGCGAGTTGCATTTTCGTCCCGAAGATATTCTATGGGAGGTTTCACATTTTGATGAAAAGGCTGGCAAAAACATAACTGCAAGACTTGGGAAACCTCGACTACGTTATGATGCTGTTCCGTCAATATTGCCTAATTGTCCAGCTTACTTATCATCTGCCTCTAAGTAAGAGAGTCTCCGAATGCAGGAGAGCAAGGCTGGAGGAAAAAGCTTTGCAAGCTGCAATGGTAGATAGTATTGCAACTCACGATGTATATAAGGAAAGTAAAAATTTTTGTAATCTTAAGGATTTAACTGATAGGAAATTGAACTTCATTGACACCTCTTATTGGACAATCATAAGAAAAGAGAAATATTTGCTCATTTGTAGGATTTTGGAGCCCCCATTAAGTCATATGCCTGTGTCTCTGTTCATATATGATGATTGTTTTTCAATCCGCGGTATTTGTTCACGATGCTGAAATTAAGAAACTGGAAACTATAAAATTCCTTCTAAGGTTGGTGACATAAATGAGCTAGAAATTATATTGAATAACCTTAGAAATACAGATATACAACAATTTTCGAAAGACTCTAACAGTACCATTCTTATTTTGCAACTAGTAATTTCTTTGTTGACAGCCGTTCTTGATGAAGATTTTAAATATTTCTCAGCACTTAAGTTCATATGTGAACAGATACGTCTGATGACTCTTAAAAAACTAGAATATTCGTCAGAAAATCACAATCATCACTTTTGTACAATTGTTCCCCTCAAGGTTACAGACTTCTGAGAGATAGTGGTTACGTAATCTTCCCAAGCTTCTCAACAGTCAAAAGAGTTTTTATTTCTAAAGATTTCAGTCCTTCCCTTGAGCAGCATGATGAAAACTTCCTTGCATATATCAAACAAAAGTTTAGGTCCCTTTCAGATGATGACAAAACAGTGAACCTATTATTAGATGAAATACATTTAAAAGCTTATTTCGATTACAAAGGTGGTAACATTGTAGGGTCAGCATTTGACAGTTGTGAAGCGGCAAACAGCGCATTCGTTTTCATGGTAAATAGCATTAAGTCACCGTTCAAAGATGTTGTTCATATAATTCCCACGAAATGCATGAAAGCAGAGACGTTGCACTCCATAATTAAGAAGGTTATAATGGGATTAGAAAAGATCGGATTCACTATACTTTGCGTTATAACAGACAATAATGCCATCAATGGGAAAAGCAATGTATATTTTGCCAACCCTCCAAAGTTATCCATAGTTATGAACATCCTTTCCAAAAAACCCGACCCCTTTTTTTTATGTTTGATTCAGTTCATTTATTAAAATGTATCAGGGAATAATGGGTGGGCCAAAAAGATCAAGAAAAAACGATGAGATTTCCTAAGTTTTTCTTATAGTGGCAAGTACTTGAAAAACGAAATTGAAATGAATTATGCTCCTTTAAATACTTTGCAAAAACTTCACTCGTTGGAAAGAAAGTCTCTTTTAACTCATTCATACAAATTGACGCAAAAGGCATTGTGGCCATCAAGTCTCGAAAGACAAAATGTGAATCTAGTATTGAAGATTTTCAATGAGTATGTAATTGAAGCTCTGTTAACTTTCGGAACGAAAAACTTCTTGCCATTTTCATCTGAAGTAGCAGATTACATTAAGGTAATTCACATATGGTGGACCACAATGAATGTAAAATCCAAGTTTAAAGGAAAACGGCTTAACAATCAATATTCAACACCTCTAACTAATGATGCTTCTGATATAAAATATGAATTTCTCAATAATTTTCATCTATGGTTACAAGTTTGGTCTGACAACAAGGGAATTAAAGGTAATTTAACACGAGAGACATTTACAGCTTTGAAACATACAACTCATGCAATTATAGAACTTACTGATTACTGTATTTCTGAATTGAAAATGGATTACATTCTTACAGGTAAATTTCAAACAGATAATCTAGAAGAAAGGTTTAGTAAATACCGTCAGCTCTCAGGTGGAAATTATAATATATCAGTACGCCAAGTTTTTGAATCAGAGAAAAAACTCAGAATGATGTCAGTTCTTAGAAAATCTTTACCAATGAATGGCAAGTATGTAAATTTAACCGAATTTGAGGAAATTAAGTGGGAGGAAATGAGTCACACTGAGCATGTTAACCTAGATGATTTTGATTTGAATATTGGCAAGAAAGATTTTGACGATTGTAAAGAAGTGATTCCAGTCATAATATATTTAGCCGGTTATTGTTGTTACTCTGTTGACAAGAAAATAAAATGTTCATCTTGCAAAGAACTTACGACCCATTCAAACGATGAAGAATTTCCCTTGACTCACAGTTATATTAATGGTGTCAGCAGAGGTTCCCTTTTGCACCCAAGTGAAATTACAGTAAATATTATCATGCATAGTTACATAATTCTTAGTAAAATTACTAAAATGAAGACTTTCTTAAGAACAAAGAATCAGCGAAATATGGCAATGGCACTCATTATGAAAACTCTTACTGACAATGACGCCCGATTTCCAATTGATGTCTGTGATGCAGGTCATAACTTGGAAAGAATCGAAAAAAGGCTTGAGTGGGCTTCTTCAAATTCACTCTTGAACAATTTTTGTCGAAAAGAAAATGATTCACTGGCTTGTGGTAAAAGTGCAGGTAAAAAACGAAAACTGCAAACTTTAACTAATGACAAGAACTAATTTTTCCCCATTGATTTATATATATTCATATTTAACTCTTATCATTTGTTTATGCTTAATCTTGTTGATATTATATGTAGAATCTACTGGCCAGTTTTCAAGATACTTATGAAATTGTTATATAATTTGCTTTTTTTTGTTCATATTTAACTTAGTTATTATTTGTTAATGCTTAATCTTATTGTTATTATTTTTAAAATCTACAGGCCATTTTTACCAGATACATATGAAATTATTATATTATGTAAATACGCTGCATTTATGTTTTAATTTCTTCACATTTAACTTATTGTTATTATTTGTTCATGCTTAATCTTATTGTTATTATATGCAGATTCTACTAGCCGTTTATAACAGATACATGTGAAATTGTTATTACATTCTGTAAAAATGCTAGAGTTATGTTTTTTCTTTTACCTTTTTGTAACGGATAAAATGATATTTTTATATAGAAACCTGCATTATTCACCTATTTTGTTTATCCTAGATTTTGATAACTTCAAGCTTTAACTTCAATAAAAGTAAATGTTGACGAGAAAGTGAGAGTAAGCGGAGATTCTCTCTACCTGATGGGAAACAAATAGTGATAAGCGCGGTCAAGGTCTCAGCTAGGGAGCGGCCATAACATAGACCCATCTTGCCTACGTCATAATCCAGTGAGAAGGCCTCCTCTCTAGGTGGCCGTGGATAAATAGGCCGAAAGGTCAGATTGTAAGTCAGTAGTCGCTTGATAATGCCATAAGGCGAAACAACTGTCGTGACAAAATTCAATAAATGGAAGAAGGAAGTCTGCGTATTTTTCACCAGAAATTGACGAACGAGAATCGGAAAAAACTTCGTCGGTATGAAGATACCTGCAAGAAACTTATTGATGCCACTAAAGCAATTGCTTTTAACGAAAATTGTATTAGAGAAAAACTATGCCCTAAAAGTATATATATATATATATATATATATATATATATATATATATATATATATATGTATATATATATATATATATATATATTATATATATATATATATATATGTATATATATATGGATATATGTATATATATATATATATATATATATATATATATATATATATATATATATGTATATATATAGGGATATATGTATATTTATATATATATATATATATATATATATATATATATATATATATATATATATATATTATATATATGATATATATATATATATACATATATATATATATATATATATATATATATATATATATATATATGATATATGTATATATATATATATATATATTATATATATATATATATATATATAATATATATAGATATATATATATATATATATATATATATGTATATATATATATATATATATATATATATATATTATTATATATAATATATATATATATATATATATATCCTATATATATATATATATATATATATATATATTATATATATATATATATATATATATATATATATATATATAATATATATATATATATATATATATATATATATATATTATATATATATATATCTAATAAAAGGAGCCCATAAAAACACCAAAATATAGAGAAAAAAGTACTATATTTCAGAGACTGCTGTCTCCCTCTTCAGGTAGATGAATGAGAAAAGTTTACAGAAAAGGTGGTATTTATACCAAGAGGTCCATCCACAAACAAGCCATTTTAAGTCACCCCCGCTGATAATCTTCCTTTAATCTTCTTAAGGGTTGGTTGAATGAAGACTTGTCGATCGTGTCCGAAATCCATGCTCCTTTTGAGATGTTCATTACCTGCCTCTCTTTTATTAAGGCCGATTCCATCATTTGACTCTTGTACCGGCAGTTGCTGCTATAAATTACACGTGACAAATTCCAGTTTATTCTATGGTTATGTTCATTTATATGGTTGAAAATAGCCGAGTTCTGTTGTCCATACCTAACTGACCGTTTGTGTTGTATTAATCTCTGGGGAAGGGATTTACCTGTAAATCCGATGTAAGATTGGTCACAGTCCTGGCATGGGATTTCGTATACCCCAGTCCTTTGGAGATGTCTTTTGTTGGACGTTAATCAGGGATTTGGCTAAGGTGTTTGGGTAAGTAAATACAAAAGGGTTCGATTTTCCGAGGGGGTTGGTTATTCTCTTAATCGTTTCCAGGTGGGGAATTATTATTTTATTGTTGGGTGTATCTCTGGTCTTGTCTTTAGGGGGTCGGTAGAAAATTACGTTTGCTTTGTGAATTGCTTTCTCAATTATATGGTCAGGATATTTTAAAGACGAAAGTTGCTTGCGAATTAGTTCAAATTCTTTTTCCAGGAATTCTGGGGAACAAATTCGTAAGGCTCTTAAGAACAAGTTACTAGCTGCACCTATCTTGATAACAATGTCGTGATAGCTAAAGTAGTGAATGTATGAAAGTGAGAACGTTGGTTTTCTGTATATGGTAAATTTGTATTCTGTCGTATCTCTGATTATTAAAACATCAAGAAAAGGAATTTTGTTGTCTGTTTCCCATTCAACTTTAAATTTGATGCTGGGCACTAATGTGTTTAATTTCGAGAGGAATTCATTAAAATTGCCCCACCTATTATCCCAAAATGTTAGGATATCATCCACGTATCTCATCCACAGCATGTTTTTGGGTTTTATTGCATTTATTACTATAGTTTAAAAGTATTCCATGTACAGATTGGCTAGAACAGGACTTAAAGGACTACCCATACTACACCCGAATTTTTGCTTGTAGAATGATTCCCCGAATGAAAATACGTTATTAGATGCACATAAAAGTAGGGTAATTTAAAGTAATTAATCCTAAATTACCCTACTTTTATGGCCTTCCCAAAACTCACAAAGACAATCTTCCATTCAGACCCATCGTTTCATGTGCCGGTGCTTTCAATTACAAAATTTCTAAATGGTTAGCTGGCCTCCTTTCCCCTTTTTTAGGCACTTTTTCTCCCAGTCACATTAAACATTCGGAAGATTTTTGTCACAAATTCAGAGAAGCACATATACCACTTCACAACATAAAACTTTTAAGCCTTGACGTAGATTCCCTGTTCACTAAAGTACCAGTACAGGACGTTCTTCAGTTTTTAAGGGTAAAATTATCCCCCTATTCAGATCATTTCCCATTGGCGCTTGACAAAATAATAAAACTAGTTGAATTATGTGCATCTAATAACGTATTTTCATTCGGGGAATCATTCTACAAGCAAAAATTCGGGTGTAGTATGGGTAGTCCTTTAAGTCCTGTTCTAGCCAATCTGTACATGGAATACTTTGAAACTATAGTAATAAATGCAATAAAACCCAAAAAACATGCTGTGGATGAGATACGTGGATGATATCCTAACATTTTGGGATAATAGGTGGGGCAATTTTAATGAATTCCTCTCGAAATTAAACACATTAGTGCCCAGCATCAAATTTAAAGTTGAATGGGAAACAGACAACAAAATTCCTTTTCTTGATGTTTTAATAATCAGAGATACGACAGAATACAAATTTACCATATACAGAAAACCAACGTTCTCACTTTCATACATTCACTACTTTAGCTATCACGACATTGTTATCAAGATAGGTGCAGCTAGTAACTTGTTCTTAAGAGCCTTACGAATTTGTTCCCCAGAATTCCTGGAAAAAGAATTTGAACTAATTCGCAAGCAACTTTCGTCTTTAAAATATCCTGACCATATAATTGAGAAAGCAATTCACAAAGCAAACGTAATTTTCTACCGACCCCCTAAAGACAAGACCAGAGATACACCCAACAATAAAATAATAATTCCCCACCTGGAAACGATTAAGAGAATAACCAACCCCCTCGGAAAATCGAACCCTTTTGTATTTACTTACCCAAACACCTTAGCCAAATCCCTGATTAACGTCCAACAAAAGACATCTCCAAAGGACTCTGGGGTATACGAAATCCCATGCCAGGACTGTGACCAATCTTACATCGGATTTACAGGTAAAATCCCTTCCCCAGAGATTAATACAACACAAACGGTCAGTTAGGTATGGACAACAGAACTCGGCTATTTTCAACCATATAAATGAACATAACCATAGAATAAACTGGAATTTGTCACGTGTAATTTATAGCAGCAACTGCCGGTACAAGAGTCAAATGATGGAATCGGCCTTAATAAAAGAGAGGCAGGTAATGAACATCTCAAAATGAGCATGGATTTCGGACACGATCGACAAAGTCTTCATTCAACCAACCCTTAAGAAGATTAAAGGAAGATTATCAGCGGGGGTGACTTAAACTGGCTTGTTTGTGGATGGACCTCTTGGTATAAATACCACCTTTTCTGTAAACTTTTCTCATTCATCTACCTGAAGAGGGAGACAGCAGTCTCTGAAATATAGTATTTTTTCTCTATATTTTGGTGTTTTTATGGGCTCCTTTTATTAGATGGAATTCTGTTGTTACAGAACATTTTTACCAGTCATATATATATATATATATATATATATATATATATATATATATATATATATATATATATATATATATATATATATAATATATATATATATATATATATATATATATATATATATATATATATATACATATATATATATATAGCAGGTGAAAAGGCAAAACAGCTCAATACATGGGTTGCTTTATTGTTGCCAACGTTTCAAGACTATGGTCTCATTTTCAAGACTATAAAAAAAACAAAAATACATAAACTACAAACTTGTCCAGCAAGATTAACATAAATTGTTACATACAAATAAGCAGGAGAAAAAAATATATATATAGAATTTTAAATAAAAATCAAATAACTAAAAACACACAATGTATTAAACACTAAGTAGAAATGGTTAAAATAAATATATATATATATATATATATATATATATATATATATATATATATACATATATTATATATATATATATAATATATATATATATATATATATATTATATATATATATACTATATATATATATATATATATATATATATGTATGGATGTATGTATATATATATGTAAGGTTTACATATAATAAAGAATGTATTTTGACATTCTATAGAGTAATGTACCAAGATGATAAATATGCCAGCGACTCAAGGGGTCATATAGGAGTTTGTTGAAGCGTTGACGAAGCGTTGACGTTGCTTTGAATAAGTATCCTGGTTTGTGGACACCGGGAGTCATCATTAATATTGCAGAATGTAACGTCAACAATGCCTCCTCTGGGAAAACACGTTGACGTTCCCACCAACAAACTGTGCCTACGTCACTAACCTAGTTTCGTATGTCCGTCTGTATGTATGTATATCGAACAGAGTTTGCTCTCCTATGATTTTTTAAACAGAATTGTATCTCATACTTCCACTACTCCTCTTCGCTTGAAGACCTATCAAACCTTCTTGCAGCTATCCAGTGATGTAGCTTGTTAAATATAACTTATATTTTATACTATGAGTTTTAACGTCTTCACCTTCATACCAGAAAGTAGCTATTGAATGAGACTTAGAAAATATCATCACAGTCAAAGAGACTTGACTAAGAAGGAGTGGTGTTTATCAAACGACATCTGCGATGCAGATCCAAAGAACCAACAGGGTGCCTCGGTAGTAAAACAGATGCGAGTCAACACCCTATAGAATGGTGGCCACTCAGAACCCAACAATGATGGCATATCTACCGAAGACTTACAATTCTTAGAACAGAATCAAACATATCAAACATCGGAAGACGGCAATGCCGAGACGTCATCGACAGCGTGGAACTTCGAGAACTTCAACCAGACGTGTCTTCCGCATCGGATCATCAACAACCCAGCATAACAGGAATGAATCATTGTACAAACAAACAACGCACGATTACAACACAAGCCAAGGAACTGGGTTGCACGTGAGCGATGATTGGAGGGACGAGGCCGTGACGTCATAAAAATACCAAGATTTTTCTTCTTAAATATCAAGATAAGTACAACTTTTTATTCATTCGGTGTGTGACTTTGAGTGTTCATCTTACACAGGTCGAGTGATCGTTGTTCCTAGGGTGAGTTACGAGACATTCTTAATCTTACTTTTTTAGTACTCTATCTTCATCTTTGGTATTTCGTCCCAGCAGGCCTTTTATCTTTGTTTTTTGCCAACCTTTTTTTTTTTCAGAAGTTCTCCTGAAATATTTTTATCATATTCTCTGTGCTTAATCTTATCATTTTGGGAACACTATTAATTTCTGTAATGCATTGTTTTTTAATTTGCATATGTGTTTACGCAGTGGACATATGTATTCATACATATTTTTTGATAGGGTTGCTAGGAATCGCAGTGATAAAAAAAAAACACAAAGCAAAGATGGCCACCTCTGTACCCAGTACCTCTACAACCAGTAACCAGTTGGTAACATTAGTTAGTGCCAGGTTGGCAACTGTTCCTTTTCAAGGCCATGTTAATGAATTTTTGCCCCAAGGCGCAGAATCATGGATCTCATCAGTAGATGCTCATTTAAAAGCAAAATGCATCACTGTACCGTCCCTACAGTTACAGGAAGCTAAAAGCTTCATTGACTTTGCAAAAAGGGATGCAGGTTCCTATCTGATAGGTTTTTCATTCCACGAAGCTGATACTTGGGATGAATTTAAAATTAAATTGCGATCCATATATGGCAATGAAGAAGCCTTGGACGTAGTTCTAGCCATGAGGAATATCCTAAATTTGGTCTCTATGTCTCAGCTTAACATGGTAGACAGGGTGGCACTAATTGCAGACTGGTTGAATGAATATCTAGATACCTTTAATGATTCTACTCTGGTTACGGGGAAGAACATGACTGTAAAGAATTTTATTAGGCTAACATACTTAACATTCATAACAGCTATGTTACCAGAGGCCTTGGTACGCTCTTTTGATGAAGAGCTATTGCCAAATAGCATGGAATTAGACATTTACAAACAAATTAAGAAACATATGTCTAAATGTGCAGACCTAGATCCTTCACTTATTATAGTTTTTGCAAAGAATGAAAGTAAACCACAGCAAGTAAATGTAGTTAATAATAACGCAGCAGGGATAATTTGTTTTAATTGTAAAAGATCAGGTCATATGATTTCAGATTGTCACACGCATTATTGTTCAATTCATAATAGCTCAAGTCATGCTTATGCTTGATGTTTTTCACGCAATCAGCAGCAAGGTAATGCTAAAAACACACAAAACGTTGCCAATGATAATAAGAAGTATCCACATTACCACAAAAAGAAACAAGCAAACAGTAACTCTGCTCAGAATCAGAAACAAGCAAATCGGGCTTCAGGGAACTCAGTTCCTGGTCCATCTAACCAAAACAGTGTCAGAGTCAGTCAAATTTTCCGAGTGTTCAAAGCAAAGCAAATACCACTTAATTGACTACAGTGGGGGGGAAGTGATGTTGGGTCATTCATATCAACACCTTTTGAATAAAAAAATAAATCTAATCACCTAGAAGACTTATGTGAAACCCAGAATTTTCCTATGAATCACACGACCGTATCCAAAAAATCAGTGCAGGTTCCCGTAGATTTTCATAAAATTCTCGCAATAACCAGCAATGATGAATTACGTCCTACTTTACATGTGTTAGAGGAAAGAGGGCTATAATTAATAATATGTTTAATATGCCATTATAATGTGATGTGCTGTGTCTTTTTTGGAATGTGCAGACTGATCACTTTTAACTTTCCATGGAGACAGAGTCCGAGCGACACCTAGAGAAAGCTGGTAAATCTTTTCTGGGCAGGTCAATGTTCGTTCTGTGGGTATGAGAGTTTGTGAGGGCTTGTTCAAGGTGCCTTTGAAAACTGGCTGTGACCAGTTAACTGGGGCGTTGACGAAGTGTGTGAATTCATGAGTACGTGTACGAACTATGTCTATTCATAACGGCATGGTTTAGCCAAGAACTAGGGAGACGGCTGCCTTGGGGAGAAAGAGCCTGAATGGCTCTATAATGTATTTTTGTTTAAGTGATTTTCCAAGCTGTAATGGATAAGTGTTATCATACTTTAGGCAAAGGGATGGCTTGTTGTCTATTTGACATTTTGTAAAGATGTTCTGTTTCATTTAATCTTTTGACTTTGTCTTTATGATTGTGTGTGCCACTAGTGTGTTCTCCTGTCTTTTAAACAGGCGGTTCTAGTGAGGGAACCGAGTGTCCTAGGGGACCGAGTGTCCTAGTGAGGGGAATGTATTTTGGAGAAGAGATAATTGGTATGACTAATTACTGATTAAGACATTTAAATACCGCGGGGTTATCAGAGTTAGTTATCTGTGAGACTTGAACTATTATCATTCCATTAATTATCTTGTAATTATTCAACTAATACTTTGCTTTGAATAAAACATATATATTTTTGTATCTCCGACTCTAATTTAATGACCTGATGGAATAGAGAGAGAGAGAGAGAGAGAGAGAGAGAGAGAAAGAGAGAGAGAGAGAGAGAGGGCATTTGCCAGTGATTGCTTTGAGAGAGAGAGAGAGAGGAGAGACTAAGTGTAACCAGTTCGCCTTACGCTACGGTTAAACGCATACCAAATATTAAAATAGCAGGGGGGGGGGGGGGGGGCCGACGCCCTTCGCTAGTAATAGTTGGTGGTCAGCAGTGTTCGAACAATAAAGCCTTTTGTGTGATTGTGGAAAATTGTTAAGTGAGAGAGAATGAGAAATATCCGTCCGTTAACTGTGGTAATGGGAAGGGAAGGATTTACTGGAGTCATCAAATTTGCCCACGGTGATGTCTTGAGAGAGTTGGGCACAGCCATTTAGAGCTGAGATCTTGTGATTGCGGTTTCCGAGACGTCTGTGTGTGTGTATTTGCTTGTTACTACGCATTCGGTTTTGCGGTCGGGTTTTCTTTCATTATGAAGCGGTGAGTGTTACAAAATGTGTTTTTTTGGTCCTGGGGGGATTTTTTTGAATCATTTTGTGAGTTACGGGATTGGTTTAGGATACCACATTTTTTTTCCCATAGGAGCAGAAAGCGACGTGTTTTTTTTATTGGCGCATGTTTAGAAGAGACGCATTCGTCTTTGTGTTGATATATGCGTGTGTATGAATAGTTTTCATACATGCGAAACTGTGCTTGAATTGCGTTTTTGCTCGGACAAAGAGCGCCCACTTGTTCTTACGCACTCAGCGTAATTTCTGCTAACCGACCCAGATGGGTATCGCAAGGGGAGGGTAGTAGAGGTCTGCCTCGGCGGGTACTCAAACACTGTTCGGGGGTGGGGGGGTGCTCTAACGCTCAGAGGAGGGTGAAGCACGTTTTTTTTAGTGGGGGGTGAACTCCTTCTTTTATTTTTCTTTGTGTCGGGGTGTTGGGGGACGAGTTTGCCCTTGAATAATGAATTTCCAATGCCAGGACATCAGCTGATAATGATTGGTTGATGATGTGAGATGTTCGTAGGGTTTTTTTTTTAGAAAGAGATTTTCTTTCTCTTGAGTGAAGAGAAAAGGAAATGGAGTGCATATATATGTGGTGTAAGTTTTCCTTATGATTTGGAAGGCACAATTATAATGGGGGCACAATGATTATTTTTTTTTAATAGAGATTTGCTTGGTGTTGGAGAGATTACTTTAACCCTCTTACGCCGATTGGACGTATTAAACGTCGAGTCAAAATGTCTCCCGTATGCCGATTGGACGTATCATACGTCGGCTCAAAAAAGTTTTTTTAAAAATTCGCGGAAAAATACTTATAGGCCTACCAGCCAAAAACTTTTGTATCACGCGCCTTGTGGGATGCTGGGAGTTCACGGATCAAGGCGTTGTTTTGTTTACAATCGCTACGCAGGCGCGCAAGCGCGAATTTCTTTCTTATCGCACTAAAAAGTATCAGTGACACATCTCGGAAATTATTTCGTCACTTTGACATAATTATTGCACCATTTTAAATTATCCTTTACATGAAGTATTATATATGAAAATGTGCGCAATTTCATGCACAATACAACTAAAAAATACTCATGATTGTAGCTTTTATAAATTTTGAAATATTTCATATAAATAACGATAAGTGCAAAAACTTTCAACTTCGGTCAACTTTGACTCTACAGAAATGGTCGAGAAACGCAATTGTAAGCTAAAATTCTTATATTATAGTAATATTCAATCATTTGCCTTCATTTTGCAACAAATTGGACGTCTCTAGCACAATATTTCGATTTATGGTGAATTTATGAAAAAACTTTTTCCTTACGTTCGTGCGATAACTCTTCCGATAAATTTTTTCGTGCGATTGTCCTAATGTTTGCACCCTTTTAAATTAAATTTGCCGTTACATAAAGTTTTTATATATGGAAATGTGCGCAATTTCATGCACAATACAACAAAAAACAACCCATGGTTGTAGCTTTTATAAGTTTTGAAATATTTTCATATAAATAACGTTAAGTGCAAAAATTTCAACTTTCGGTCAGCTTTGACTCTACCGAAATGGTCGAAAAACGCAATTGTAAGCTAAAACTCTTATATTCTAGTAATATTCAATCATTTACCTTCATTTTGCAACGTCTTGGAAGTCTCTAGCACAATATTTCGATTTATGGTGAATTTATGAAAAAAAAAAATACGTTCGCGCGGTAACTCTTCCGAAAAAATCAGAATTTTTTTTGTGCGATTGTCGAAATGTTTGCACCATTTAAAATTAGCTGTTACATAAAGTTTTATATATGAAAATGTGCGCAATTTCATGTAGAATACAACTAAAAATGATTGAAGGTTGTAGCTTTTCTCTTTTTCGAAATATTTGCATATAAATCACGATAAATAGAAAAAAAACCACGTTCGGTCAAATTGACTACCGAAATAGTTGAAAAACGCAATTGAAAGCTAAAAAAAACTCTTACGGCCTAGTAATATTCCGTCATTTTTCTTCATTTTGAAACAAATTTGAAGTCTCTAAAACAATATTGTGATTTATGGTGAATTTTTGAAAAATATATTTACCTTCACTCCGCGCGCCGATTCGCGGCCGCAAGTCTCCGAAATACGTACATGGCATTATCCTAATATTTGCTCCTTTTCATATTAGCCTTTTTATAGAGTTTCATATATCAAAATGTGCGCAAATTCATGAAGAATACAATAAAAATAATTGAAGGTTGTAGCTTTTTCCATCTTCGAAATATGTGCATATAAAAAAATATATATATTAAAATTTCGACCTTCGGTCAAATTTAACTCGTCCGAAATGGTCGAAATCTGCAATTCTAATCTAAAACTCTTACAGTATCGTAATATTCAATCATTTGTCTTAATTTTGAAACAAATTGGAAGTCTCTAGAACATTATTTAGAATTACGGTGAATTTTTGAAAAAAATATTTTTTTGCGTCCGCGCGTTACGAATTCGTACATCATTTTGTGATAATATTTTTCCGGTGTTGCTTTTATTGTTTTACAATGTATTATATATCAAAATGATCGCAATTTCGTGTACAATACAACGCAAAAAAAAGTAACTGGTTAGCTTTGACCGTTTTCTGCACAGCATGATTTGAATACAATTATGTATGAATTTTTTTTTTCGCTACCATATATCGCATTATTTACATATGATAATGATATTATTTTTCATTTCTGATGGTTGCATTCTAAACTTCAGGCAATGACAAAAAAAGGAGCCAAAAATGAACTCTTAATCTTCAAAAGTACGCGCACTGTAATTTTTTGAAAAAATTATTTTTTCCACTTCCGCGCTCACTCCAAACCAGGCCCGGCATACGGGAGACGTTTTGATTTTTAGGGCTCCGGCGTAAGAGGGTTAAAATGGTGCTGTGTGGTGCTGAGTGGTGATGACTGATGTTGTCAATTTTTTATGCCATTGCTGAATGATGATGATACCCGGGAGTGGTATTGGGGTTGTATATGCCTAGTGGTAAGTGGTGTTGATTTTTGGTGTGGAAATGGTGGTGTATACTGGGGGATTGGCAATATTAATGCCCTTACTTGAGATATTTGCAGAAGAATTATTACTATGGAGAATTATCATTATTACTTGAGATATTTTACGGGAGAGTTACTAAAGTAGAATTATCATTATTTGAGATATTTCATGGGAGATTATTTTATAATTATTACAGATAATTATATTATGGAGAATTATTACAATGAATTATGGGAGAAGTTTTGTGGTTAATTATTTATTGAGTCTCTGTGATTTTGGAGAATATGTCAGTAGTTCATGAGTGATGAATCTGGCTGAATCTTGGTGAATTGTGCTGAATTTTGCTGAACTTTTGGTGAATTTTGTGCTGAATTTTTGGTGAATGGGCAAGCATTAACATTAGTGATGTTTTTTATACTAATACTGGTGATTTTTTTTATACACTAACGTGGGTGTTGTAATGCTATCAAAGGTGGTGTTGTTTTTTTTTTAATTTGGGAGGAACTAACGACACATTTTTGTTGTTGCTTTTCTTTTTTTTATGAGTTCAGCAGATAATTGCTTGACGTCTACGTGAGTCACGGGGATAGTTAACAGTGCCATTGATTTTTCTTTTTTCCTTTTTGGAAGTTAGACATAGCTGAAACAAGTTTTTTTTATCATGGGTGAGTTTGAATTTATTTTTTCTCTCTAGTTTGTGAGAATTTTTTGATGTCTCAGTTCATGACTTAGAGTCATTGTTCAGGAATGCGATGTGTTTAAGATTTCAGCTGTTTGATGCTGCAGAGAGATTTATGGGAGAATTTTTGCATTTTTTTTAATGCATACGTAATGGCACTACATTTTTTTTCTGGATATTTGTATTCCAGAAATTGTGGGTTTCTTGCACAATACCTTTGTTGTATTTGTGACAACTTTGCCAGAGATAGGAAACTTGGTTAAGTTTCTAGTGGCCTGTGTCGTAGTGCATAAGGAGAAGTCTATGCTTAGATACTTTGAATTTGGAGTTTTTGTTATAATGAGTTGTGGCACACTGGTGATTTTTTTCTAGAATTTTCAGTGCAATTTTTTTTGCCAACTTTTTGGCTTTTTTCAGCAGTTATGCTAAGCAGAGAGTTCATAGTTTTTGACTATATCATTGAGTTATTTTCCTGGAGAATTGGAGGTATATTATTTTGGAGATATAATTTGAGATATTATATATTGGAGATATATTTTTGGCCATTTGATATTTGCCTATGGTGGTGAGAACTATGTTTAGTTCAATTATTTTGCAGCCATCTTTGTTGCAAATGGAGACAAATTTTTGAGGAAATATGGGCAATATTTTTTTTTGAGTGTGTCAGCTAGGTGCTTTGAGTGCTTTTTTTGGAGATGTAGTTACATTTTTTATTATCCTGCTTGGAGATATATTTTTTGGAGACTTGTTTTATTCTACATGGAGTTATTGGTGAAATAGAGGTAAGTACTTTTTATTTGCCGAAACAGAGGTGAATATTTTTTGCTGGAGTGGTGGTTTTATTAACACATGGCTATTGGTGATTTAGAGGGAATATGGTGGTGTGGTTATTAATTAAATGGAGGCAATATTTTCATCACTGGAGTGGTATTATTATTAACATGGTGATTTATATATTTATATATATATATGTGGATGGCATTAATCTTTGGCGGGTGACATTTTTTTTGTGCTTATGACTTTTTTTTCCTGGAGTTTTTTTCGAGCCAAGAGAAGAGTTCTGTGGTTCTTTTTGGTTTTGTGACTAATTGGAGGCGAGTGGCATTTAATGCATTGTGGTCCTATGGAGATGTTGTGCATTTTTTTATGTTCACCAGTGTGTTATTTTTGGTATCATATAATTACTGAATTACGAATTTATCGTAGTTTTTTTATCCCGGATAGGTGATAATCTTTTATATAATTGGGCAGTATCATGTGAGAGATATGTCTTCTAGAGAAATTTTGAGCAGCTTAGATATATCCTGGAGATAATTTAGTGAAATGTGCTTACTTAGTTTCACTATAGAACTTTTTTTTGAGAATCATGGGTTTCTGAAGTTGGAAGTCTGACTGACATTTTTATGCTGCAGTTCGAGCACACGTGTACGCAGATGGATTTTTTGCTGACAACGCTGTGATGAGTCCGGTGTGCTGACTTTCTCCCTCTAGTGGTGATTGCTCAGAGTTTTTGCAATATCTGGAAATGTTGACCATAGCATTTCATGAAAGTGCACATGTAAGAGATTGCTTTCTGGCCGTGTCCGGTCAATGATAGTTGCAATGGCAAAAATTCCATAACTATGCATATTGCATTTGTTGGAGAAAATGCGGGGTTATGTATATCATGCATATATTATGTGCTTTGTGATGGGGGAAGTTCACTTCTTATTATTTTTTTTTATTTTTATTTTTTTTTATGAGAGATGTAATTGGGGATTGAGCTTTAAATAGCATTTCTTTTTGGATGGGAGATGTAATTTATAGGGGTTGTGATTTACATAAATGGGCGTTTTGAGATTAATTATATGAGCATTGAAGGGTTTTTGCTGTTAAACATTGGAGAATTTTTACTGATTTTGTGGGTTGTTGAATTATCAGAGCTTGAGAGAATATTTTTCAGTGATAATTTTGAGTCTGGGCTTGTTACATGATTTTTTTTCTTGGGCTCATTACTTTTTTTCTTTTTTTTACTTGTGAGAATTTCCGAGTTTGAAATGTGAGTGCAGAAGTCTGTGGAGTTACTGTGAGTTTTGGATTGTGTGTGCTGGTGTGTGAGTTTGGATAATTAAGTTAGAGAAATTAATATTTTTTTTTTTTATTTGCGAGTTGTGATAATGACTTATGATTTAGTGGTCATATTTAGTGGAGTTAATTGGGAGACGTTCAGTTAGTATTTTTCTGAATTTTTGAGGTCATTATTTGATAGAAGTACTATGTCTGGGGTTAATCCTTTTGTTTGATTGACCGATGACTTGACTGACATAATTAAACATACCATAATCGTCATTCCCCGACGCTAGGAAGACGCCCACCAGCCATTGCAGAGATGTTGCTGTCGTCTGCCTAATTACGAGAGTTTCTACGAGTCTACAGAGTTCTACAGCGCTTTGAGTCTACAGAAGCCGTTGGATGTATTCCACAGGGAGGCCTTTCGCCTTCCTACAGCTTGCTAAGTCTGTGCAGGAAGTTGCAGACAAAGAGGGATATTCAAGAATCCGAAATGAGAAAAATTTATACGCCCAAGTGTTATTGGAGATAAAGCATGATAGACAACGAGGAAACGATTCCCGATCGTTTTACAGTGCCATGTACCGACGATATCTTATCCTTGTTAGGTCAGAACAAATATTTCACCAGCTTGGACTTACTTAAAGGTTTTCACCAAATACCTTTAGCTAATGAGAGTACCTCATACACCACCTTCAGCACAGCCAGGGGACATCATGAATTTTTACGTATGCCTTTTGGTTTACGTTGCGCCCCAATTACATTCACCAGAATGATTAATATAGTGTTTGGAGACTTGTTAGGGGATACCCTCCATACCTATAAGGACGATCTTGTAATCTTTTCTAATACCTTAGAAGAACATTTGCATAAACTAGAGCTAGTGCTACAGAGACTAAGGCAACACAATCTAAGGGTAAAAATATCTAAGTGTGAGTTTTTTAAAACAGAACTCGTCTATTTAGGTTTTACGGTGTCTAGTCAAGGTCTTAAGGTAGTCCACAATAAGGTGTCGGCTATCTGTAACTTTCCGGTACCTACTAACGTAAAGGGGATACAGCATTTTTTGGGCTGCAGTGGCTACTACAGAAGGTTCATGTGCAACTATTCAGTCATAGCAGCTCCTTTAACAGATCTTACAAAGAAGGGCATAGATTTTATATGGTCTGGAAAGCATCAACAGGCGTTTCATACCTTGAAAGAGAAATTATGCAGTTCACCTATCTTAAAATTTCCTGATTTCAGTAAGGAATTTTTTGATTGAAACTGACGCCTCAGACCAAGGGGTAGGAGGGGTATTACTTCAGCAATATAATAAACAGTTCTTTCCTATAGCTTTTTATTCACGTAAACTGAAGGCCTCTGAAAGCAAATATGCAGTAATAGACAAGGAAGGGCTAGGTATCGTTAACTCACTAGTACATTTTAAGTTCATAATCTACGAATATCCCGTTAAGGTCCTTACTGACCATAAGCCCCTCACCGAGTTCTTCAAAGGCTTTAATCACAGTCCCAAAAGAACTCGATGGCATATGATCATTCAGGACTTTGGAGCCAAGATAGGATACCTACCTGGGAAAGCGAATATCATAGCTGACGCATTATCCCGCAATCCCGTGCCATCCTGTAAGGAACCATTAGCTGAACTAGAAGATATAGCAACACCCGTGCCCATTGTTAAAACCGTATCTGAACAAGAAAATTCACTAAGCCAAGCGATCGTGCACATTGAAGACCTGGGTTGGATCGCTGAACTGGTACAGACTGAACAAAGAAAAGATAAGCAGTCAAGAAAGATAATAGATGCTTTGAATGGAAATCCTAAAGAAAAAGAATATTCAAAGTATGTGCAGCAGAATTATGTAATCAAAGGTAATATTCTGTGTAGGTCAGTGACGAGGAAAACACGAAGCACACCGCAGGTGGCTAACGACCAGGTAGTAGTACCAATCTCTCTTATACCAATCGTCCTAAACTGGTTGCATTCTAATCCTTTACATAGTCATCCAGGGTTCTCTATCATGTCACAGAAAGCCAAATCACTATTTTACTGGCCTACAATGCTTACAGATATAAAAAAAAAACACATAACTAATTGTCACATTTAGCATAAGTAATTACATATATTTTACTATTTGCAGGTTTCCAACATGAAGCTTATATTGTTCGGATTGGTACTATTTTTTCAGTCATTTTTCTCGTGTGGGAGGAGTGCTAAAACAAAAAATATCCATTTTACACATGGCTCTATAATTGAAAGAACTGAGGATCTATTTATTACAGCGAGCAACGTAATTCTTGAAGTTGATTTGCTAGCAATTTTCTTGCCAGAAGATGATGTCATTAATCTTAAAAGCGACTTATCGCATTTTGCTGAATTACTGAATCAATTGCACAATCATCATTTTCCTTTTAACCCAGAGAATCCAATGGCACAGACTTTGGGTGTAGCAGAGATGTTGTCTTTTGATTTGCAAAACAAGACAGCTGAAGTGGAATGCTTAGCTCGTGAACTCCTTATGTGGACCATAAGAAACAACAATGTAGAACAACATATTCCATTCTTATTCATAGCGCTCAATATATTTGGGTCCGTTGCAAGTTAAGGTCTGAGAATTGCAAATTGTCTTAAAATTAATGAACAGAATAAGAGAATTGAATTTTTACATCAAAATGAATTAATTTTCTCTAAACTTCACAGACAATTAGTCAATAGATCAGCTTATGACATTGGTAAACGAGCATTCTAGTAATATAAATCAGATCATGGATATGCAATATTTACTTGCAACATTAGCATATTACAGTTCAAAAGTAGATCATATTCATGGGAAAATTTCACCTTTTATTGAAAAATCCAAAGATTATGTCGAAGCAATTACATTAGCTACAAAGGAAGTTCTTTCACCGCACCTCTTGCCTTTAAAGATTTATCATTAACCCTAGAGAATGCGCGTGAGAAACTTGGCTATGAACCTTTGTTAGGGGCACACAAGATCGAAATTATTACAGCTTAATTTCAGTAAGCATAGAGAATTACAGAAGCATGACTAATATTCCCTTCGATTCTTCTGATTCCTGGAAATCTTACAAAATAGATCCGTTTCCCACTTACATGTCTTATAGCTCACTACCAGTAATATCAAATCTTTCTGGTTATGTATTAGTTTCCCCTAAAAAGGAATTTTTTACGGTCGTCAGAGACCTGGATGGGTTCACTCATTGTTCTAATGCCATGGGTAATAAAGTTTGTACAGCTGACTCTTTTGAATTCAATAGTATATTAGCGAATTCATGTGAATTAGGTCTAGTCCTTAATGGCTCTCTCCCTCACACGCTTGAATGTTGTCTGAATTTACTTTACCCTTTTGACAAGAATAAGTTCGCTTACAGGTTGAATAACGGAACCTGGCTACGCTTCGCAGTCGAAGAGTTTAACGTCGCATGCCCAGACCAATCGTCTATAACTTCAAGACTGTTCGTCACTGCGGACGGCTGCTGTGGAGCAACGCCCACCTACAATGTTAGGGGAATAAGCACCATCATAAGAGAGAGGGCTTATTTCGCCAACTTTTCCTGGTCCAATACTCGTATCCCAGCATTACCGTTGCCTTATGATGAGAAGGTGGCCGGCAGCTGTCGAAATTGGCTCCAATGAACCATACTTCTCACACTTGCGCTTTTAGGGAGGACATTCGTTTCTACTGTTTAATGGCGGCGACCCTTGTGCTGGTGATGATTTTAATCATCGCGAATGTATTTGTATGGAGTAGGATGAAGAGAACAAGTATGGCTGAACAACAGAACGTCATATCCCGCCCAGACAATTATCCATTAGCCCTTAAGGCATTTGAATTTAAAGCCATTTGAAATTGGCCATTTCATTTGACTCATGGGGGTTGTCTGGAACTGTGTAAAGTACGAAAAGTTGTTTGAAACGCTAGTTAAATATGTAGTAGGAATCTCCTTGGAAATGTATTCCATATGAAAAGGATAAGTATCTTAAAATTGTAATCTACCTTAATTATCTTATCTATGAGCATACATAATTGTAGCATAATAAAGTTAAACAACGAATCATTAATTTTGCGCGTCTACGCACTGGGAATCTATATAAAGTGCACCTAGATTAATCACTTATGTTAATCATTTGTATTAATCATTTATTGAATAAACAAATCAGGTAGCCTATAATCAATCTGTTATCTTGTTTCTTATCACATTTTGGTACCACTAATTTCAATTACTATATGATTTTTATCATGTAATCTTTATGTCATGCAATTATCAGTAATACGTTAGTATTTTCTGTAGTATATGTATCCTCATGGCTGGCATTATATAACTGTATCATTATATATCACATGTGGTCATTATTATTTACTATTATATTATATGCATATGTCTTATACCTTATACGTGGATCTGAATGTGTGTACTCCATGTATTTTTTTTTTACTTATAAGTATTTTCTGTCAGATTTCTACATATAACCAGTTGTATATCATTTCTTAAACACTCTGATGGAAGTTATATGTTTATCACAGCTTTGCATCTATATTTTAAAAATCAATCGCACTGTTACAAGTCAAGTGGAAGTCAAACTTTCTGTATAACTATAATCTAATGTTTGATTTCATATAGCAGACCGAGCATTATGTAATAATTACATATTAAATAAAATGTATAACGTCATTCTAGGTGAAGCAACATGTCGTTGTGTTAATATGATGACTACTGTAGTCTAGTAGGATCTTGCAGTATCTCTAAATATTAATTAGTGAGTAGATGACATTGCCTTGACGAAACTTTGTATCACATCTTCATTTGAATACACTTGGATCATCGGTTTAAAAGGTAACGCCAACCGATGCCCCATTGGCAAAATACATGTTGACGTTCTTGTGATGGCCTGTGCCTACGTCACAGACCTAGTTTTCCGTATACTCGTGTGTTTGTGCAACATTGCGAAATATGTCACTCGACTAATGTACTTGCAACAGAATTGTATATCAGATAAATTTAACTTATCTCACTATGTGTTTTACCGACTTCAAACCTACCTACGATAGATGGACACTTGGAAGAAATATTATCACAGATATGATACTTGTCTAAGATGTGATGTATACAAATCGATACATTGCGAATATTATTGCAAGTCAGAAAAGAACCAAACAATTGCAAGGCAACACCCCAAGAGAGAGAGAGAGAGAGAGAGAGCTATTAATCTGAGAGATATACTTAAGACCTTCTGCTATAAGAAACACGTTATCATATATGCCATAGTACTAATCTAGTACTACAGGATTTGTATTTATGGCATATATTTTTTGTAAAATAATTATGAAATCTTATCACATCGTATTGTTTTTAATCAATATCACATTTTCTAAATAAAAATGCCTTAAATATTGTTGGAACTGACTATTCATATTAATATTATTCAGACGAAAATATCCTTTTTAATTATCCTATAGGCAGCTGTACATTCTCTCTCTCTCTCTCTCTCTCTCTCTCTCTCTCTCTCTCTCTCTCTCTCTCCTTCTGTCCTCCGTCTTATATCGCCTGGATTGACTAATTAAATAATGGTAGATGTTTGATATGTTATTTGGATGTGACCAAGGATCACAAGACCTTAAATGGCTACTCTACCAATTTGTGCTAAGCTGTATCTATTTTTGCCCTAGATTGACTGGACTATAATTACCTGTATTACCAATAATATTCGAATCTGGTCACAAAGATGTTACACACCAGGATTTGTAGTCGTGGGTTGTATAAGTCATTAAAGCATCAATTTTGCAAGGATATTACTTTTTAAATTAATCTATGCTAAGAACACATTACAGGATATACTAATCTAGTACTACAGGATTTGTATTTATGGCATAACTTAGTTGAGTTACCAATATTTGAGTGTGATGGGTCACTTGTCTCCACCCCTCACAACCATCTAGGCTACTTATAGAAAGTATTTCAATTTGCTATATTTCTTATATTATAGAATATTTATTAAATTTCCGAAACTATTTATGAAAATAAATGATGTGAAATGAAATGCAGTGAAATGTGTGCATCGGTGCATTAATATAATGATGGTGGGGTATAAATTATGTAGGTGTTGCAAAACTGTATAACATATTTAGTCTCAAGTTATTTGAGGACAGTCTTTAGATCTGGTCAGAACGGTCTCATCACTGCTAACCATCTACCCCCACCCACCCCCCACCGCCACCCCCTGCCCTCCGGTTCACGCTTGCAATCTCACTCCGTCTTTATTCATGGCTTCAACGGTAACGTCCAACACACCTTGTTGGCATTCAAGAAACCCACCACTTTCGATATCTCCTATTCATTAGTCTTTTATATAGCCATGTTTTTTATTTTTTGTAATGAAAAATTGTAAACATTTGGAAAATAAATGGCGTATGAAAACTGTCATCCGAGTATTATTTTACCTTCCAAAAAACATCCATCAGAACAATTTCATAATAACTAAAAGACACTGAAATCCCGAACATGAGGTGCGACGATAGAAGGGTATTTATAACAAGGTGGGGGTTAAAGGTATTTGGGGGACAGGTGACATTGGGTGACCTTTCGCTTATCAACATTTATAAGGAGGTGATAGTAATACTTTTACTGATAGCAGTTAATATCAATGATTGTAAGTCGCCATCACGACCGGCACATAGCGTCATATGGTTACTGAGATCAGCTTTGTATATCTGGCTAGGTCTGTATAACTATTGTTTACGTTATGAATCCTGGTTTTCACACGAGGTAACGTGCCCCACACAGCCATGAATGAGCTGTATATAACGCCAGTGGTCTTGAATGTCGTGTTTGCAGCCTTTGAGGTATATGCTCAACAGAGTTGCCTTTCTTTGTTGCCGCTATCCCTACAAACGTTGACATAGATAAGTATATAATACATAGATTATAGTGCACAACATTATGTTAGAACAGTTATTCCAAACGTGTAGATAAACACAATGACTTCGGCTAACACTTACATAAGTGTAGATCATCGTAATTACCAAATAAACCTCCACAAAGGCTGCAAACACACAACTGTTAAGACCACCGGCATTATTCAGCTCGTCAGACTCAGATCGTTCACCTTTCAACCGACTGGTGAACTCGGTCGGAGTTCGCTTTTCAACCGATCAGCGGATTCGGGACCTGGAGGGGTCCGGGTTTTGCAACGTCATTCTACCTCCTCACTGTATCTGAGTGACCTGCGAGCTCTCTGGGGTCGCAATCGTAACCACGTCGTATCGATGCGCTCGTAACCACTTCGCATCGATCCTGGGGAGGTCTGTGGGTTGCGACATCTTTGATAACTAATCACCTGCAAACTATCAACATTTCACCTCTGATGCAAACACCAAGAGAACTGCAACATCGACCAGTAAACGCCAAGAGACCTGCAAGATATTCAAATGACCTACGGGCTGCTCTTGAGCAAGAACCCGTGCTGGCATAAGGCCAGCTTAATCTTAAACAACAACAACAACATACAGCTGTGTGGGGCACGTTACCTAGTGGGAGAACCAGGATTCATAACGTAAACGATTGTCACAGACATCAACCAGATATACAAAGATGATCTCAGTAACCCTAAAACGCTATGTGCCAGGCGTGATAGCGACTTAGAATCATTGATATTAACTGCTATCAGTAAAGGTATTACTATCATTACCTTATAAACGTTGATAAGCGAACTGGTCAAGACTTAAATTAAGGTCACCCAATGTCACCTGTCCCCCATCACCTTTAACCCCCACCTTGTTATAAATATCCTTCTATCCCCGCACCTCCTCATGTTAAGGATTTCAATGTCTTACAGTTATTATGAAATTGTTCTGATGGATGCTTTTTGGAAGGTAAAATAATACTCAGATGACAGTATTTCATACGTCATTATATTTTCCAAATGTTTACAATTATTTTATTACAAAAAATAAAAACATGGCTATGTAAAAGACTAATGAACAGGAGATATCGAAAGCGGTGGGTTTCTTGAATAGCTTGGAGGGGAACACCAACAATGTATGTTGAATATTAGCTAGTACGTGACTGATCTGACCAGGTCCAAAGACTACCACCAAATAATTTGAGACACTAAATAATATGTTAATAGTATACAGTTTTGCAACACCTACATAATTTATACCTCAATATCATTATGTTAATGCACCGATGCACACATTTCACTGCATTTCATTTCACACCATTTATTTTCATAAATAGTTTTTGAAATATAGTAAATATTCTATAATATAAAAAATATAGCAAATTGAAATACTTTCTATAAGTAGCCTAGATGGTTGTGAGGGGTGGAGACAAGTGACCCATCACTCAAATATTGGTAACTCAACTAAGTTATGCCATAAATACAAATCCTGTAGTACTAGATTAGTATATCCAGTAATGTGTTTTCTTAGCATAGATTAATTTAAAAAGTAATATCCTTGCAAAATTGATGTTTTAATGACTTATACAACCCACGATTATAAAACCTGGTGTGTAACATCTTTGTGACCAGATTCGAATATCATTGGTAATACAGGTAATTATAGTCCAGTCAATCTAGGGCAAAAATAGATACAGCTTAGCACAAATAGGTTGTAAGGGTCGAGTTTCTGATGGAGGAGTTTTTCGTAACAGTAGTTTGTATCAATCTTTAGAGAATGGTATGCTACCAGAAGGTAGTTGGCGACAATGCATTTCCCTTGAAAGAATACCTGTCAAAACCTTTCCCAGGAAGTAAATTAACATTAAAGCAAAAGATTTTTAATTATCGTTTGTCGCGGGCTAGGAGAATAGTTGAAAACTCACTTGGTATACTAGCCGCCAGATTCAGAGTGTTTGAGAAGAAACCAATGCCCTATAGTCCTAAGAAAGTGGTGAGCATCGTCAAGGCATGTTGCGCTTTACACAATTGGCTCAGACAAACAACATTACAGAACACGCAGTTTGTATATACAGTAGACAAAGAAAATCTCAATGAAGCAACTGTTATCCCCGGTAATTGGAGAGCGGTGCCAGCACCTCAAGGATTGGAACCACTACCAACATGTTTAAGCAACCGTTCGTCTGGTCGGTCTATTGATCTTCGGGAAAGATATGCCAATTACTTTGTGGATGAAGGCTCTGTTCTTTGGCAGGCAAGAATGATACATTAAGAATTGTAAGGAAATACTATAATTCAGACATAATTAAATATATGTATTTACCAAATTGCTTTCACTTTCCATTATAATTGCATTCATGTTCCTTAGGCATTCATCTAATATGGTGAACCATTTCACCGATGGAGTGCAAACCGAGTTCGTCCCGGCACCAGATTTTTTGGATTCCTTGATTTTTCTCAATTCTTGTGAGTAGGTTGATCTGAGAAGAAAACAAACAAATATAGAATAATAATGTAATTACATGAATAAAGCAAAACATATAGCCGTTTTTAACCAATTTTAACCTTATCACAACTTGAAAAAAATTACTAACATGATTACGGAGGCATAAAAATGGAAAATACCTGATGTTCTTGATTTTCGCTTTTATCTCCTTCTCTCCAAATCCAGGTATATCCATGGTTTTCTCCAAATCAGCTTAGGCACTATGCTTGATTTGTTTATTTTTATACTGTGGACATTTAACATTCCACAAGCTCTCATGTTGTAAATATTTTGAAATAAATTTTAGTGTTGTCTCTTCATTCCATCGAAGTGCCATTTCTACGGCAACCTACAACTCATGAACTCCACTAAATTACTAAATTCAACACGTGTTCTCACTGGTTTAGTGGACGAATGACAAGTGGGCGGAGCTACTACTTGACCGTAAAAAAAGAACATTTTGGATCGACTAAACACTAAATCACTAAATTGCTTACTAAACTACTTGACTAAACTGTTTGGTGTTCAGACACGTTTAGTAGCTAAATTACTCGCCACTTGACTAAATTACTGGCATAGTGTGAACCAGGCTTAATGGAGCAGTTGAGAGAACAAATCGTAAGATAAAGGATGGACTGAAAACTTTGGTGACTCCACAGACTGAAGATTGGGACTTAACTCTTGAAGACGTGCAGTTCACCATTAATAACACTGTAAATGAATCTGTTGGTGAAACCCCAAACTTTTTGTTATATGGCTATCAGGAAAGTATGCCAAATAATCTGTTAGACGATGCAACTCCACCCAGACATACTTATAATTACGAAGACTATGTTGCATGGAAGGACTTTCGAGACAGTTAAAGGTACAAGGGCTCAATTAAAGGAGTTACATCAAAAGTCTAGTAAGTATTACAATCAGAAATCAACATCCAGATTTAAAAATAGGACAACAAGTATATGTGCTTAACCATAGAGTTGAATGACCTAATGTTAAAGTGAGTCCTAATTTCCAAGGTCCATATAGAGTAATAGAAAGGTTAAAGTTAAATAAATTTAAGCTAATGCATGAATCAACTTTAAATGAAACTTTTGCACATTGAAACCATATTAAATTAGTACATTCCGACATTTGGTCAGAAGAAAATTTAAAAGAATTTAAAGGTTTAAAGGTGTCAAGTAGTAAGGAACACAGTAACGTAAATGCTTCCCATACTTCATCAGCATTACTGACTCCGAGATACAATTTGAGGAAAAGATAGAACCAAGTGCAACAGGTCAATAACATTGTTGTATAAGGTTTACTGCTTAGAATGTATTTTGCAGGAAATGGATTTCACTGTGGCTCATGGTGAGTGATATCTAAATCTCTCTCTTAGTAAAGATTAACATAACCACCGTGGATCGGCAACAAGAACAATTAAGAGAACTACTTAATGAACTTGAAAGTGTCATAGATAGTAACCAAAATAATACAATTTTATTGAAACTCAGAGAGGATATCAGTCAGGTTTTACCTAAGAGAATTAGGAAGCGTTCACTTCTTCCATTTATAGGTACAGCATTAAACACTTTGTTTGGTGTGGCCACTGATACTGACGTAGATAAAGATAGAGCTAGAATAGAAAAGTTAGAAATGTGGGCAGCTGAACAAGGTACCATTATGAACAAGGTAATTGATGCGGCTAACAAAAACCAAGAGTTGATTAATAAACTGAAGGACTTTGTTAACAGTGTAGCTCAAAATATTACAACAGAAATAAATGAATTACATAGGTCTAAACTTGTGAACCAGTTAATGTTTGAAACAGTAATTTTTGCTAAACTATAAGGAACTTCTGAATGCCATTATGATGTCTACCAAGAACATTTTGTCACCATACCTTTTCAGCCCTAGTGAGTTAAACCTCATTATAGAAAGGTGTATGTTAGATCACCACTTTAAGCCGCTTGTGCGCGATGTCCTTACTTATTATAGATTAATAACAGTTAAAAGGGTTTCTGATCACATTGTTTTAGTTATACCATTTAACATAATGAAGTTAATAACTTGATATCCATTTACCCTTTCCCAATGTTAGTAAATAACAAGTCAATTGTTTTGAACCAGTACATAGTACATTTTGCACTGCAACAAAATTCCCTCCTTTTAGTACAACTAAGTAACAAAGATTTTGATGTTTGTATCGTGCTTGAAGCCAACGAGTTTGTTTGTAATATACAGAGTTATTATGAGCCACTTAACAAGTTGTATTGCATAGATGAGACTGTTGAATGACAGAAATGGTGAGAATTACTGTGAATATATCCCTTACAATCATGATTTCAAGGCTCAAATACTGTATGATGAATTAGTAGTATTTTCACAGAATCAAGTAACAGCTAAAGTCAATTGCAGAAATAATCAATCACAAATAATGTTTAATAACATCAAATCCTTTGTGACATCTTGTGAAGTAATTATTTTGAATTATTTGTACTACAAACCTACCATTTTTGCTACTTATACATTGAATTTATCTAGCCACATAAATCATTTTGAAAATGTCAGAGATTTCAAATGTCCAAAACTGAGTTAAAATCATTCAACAAACTTGAAGAAGCTAACCATTTTTTCCATGCGTACAAGACTGACATTTCACACATCATGTCAATGGTAAATGTGGTGTTGTTAGTACTCATACTGGCTTTCATATGTATTGTCAGAGAGTTAGTTATTAACAAGCTTAACACTATTAAGACTGCTTAATAATTTGCCATCAGGTAACTGATGTTCTAACATTGTTGTACATATTGCCATTTATGACTAATTTCAACATTGTATTTGTATGTATAAGTATTTTTTTGAGAAACTTTGCTATGTTTTAGGCAGTGAAGCCAATACCAGTAAGCAGCCGAGTGTTGTTAGGAATAAACAAGTCTGTGTGAAAACTTATGTAGGGAATATTAGCTAGGGAAATCTACTAGTAGAATTATGGTAGATGAAGGCGAAGGAAAGGTAGAGAGAGTGGTAGAAAAATATTGCAGTCGTAGTTGTTTTAAAAGTGAGACTAAATAAACCAATACCTTCGCCAAAAAAAAGGTGATGATTAAAGTGGGAAATCTGAACTTTGACACATCCAGTGGGTGGTTACGATGGATCACGACAACCACTAAGATTCACAGAGGGGTGGCACCGGAAGCTGGAGGCGTTCAAGAGGGACCACTTATGTAAAAGTAGGGCGTATCCCAGTAAAAAATAGGGAGGAGCCCGAAATGAAAGAATAGGTTCAGAGCTCATTTGAAATCACAGAAAAGTTTAGTTAGGAACTGACCTCTGGACGCTACCCATGTGTTCGGTTATACTCTGTTACTCTGTGACATTTTGTGTGATAAGACAGTGAATTTGTGTGTTTCAATAATACGTAAGAAGAGAAACGTGGTGTTTAACTTCCCCAGAATCCAATGAAAGAACTTATGCAAATTATCCTGAGAGACTGGATAAATAAAAAGAATTGAATTAATCTAATTTCAGAATCTGCAAGACGTCCAAACAGTAAGTAATCTACAATATATAACGATAAGTTCCTACGAGAGAAAAACTCAACAAAAAAGCAATATAGATGAAGATTACTCCATATAACAAACTACAAGAGAAACAAATACAAACCAAGGCTAGCGAAGAAAAGACTGACTAATAACAAAGAGGAAAGAAAAGAGAACGAACAATGTAACACTGACTCGATTAAGTAGGTATGCATTAAATGCAGACCAGATTTAAGTAGGTATGCATAAAATGCGGACGAGATTAAGTAGGTATGCATAACATGCAGACGAGACTAACTAGGTATGTATAAGATGAAGACAAGATTAAGAAGGTATGCATAAGATGCAGACGAGATTAAGTAGGTATGCATAAAATGCAGACAAGATTAAGTAGGTATGCATAAGATGCAGACTAGATTAAGTAAGTATGCATAAAAGGCAGACGACATTAAGTAGGTATGCATACGATACAAACGAGATTAAGTAGGTATGCATAAAAGGCAGACGAGATTAAGTAATTATACATAAGATGCAAACGAGATTAAGAGTATGCATAAAAGGAGATTAAGTAGGTATGCATAGGCAGACGAGATTAAGTAATATATTAAGATGCACGAGATTAAGTAGGTAGTATAAAATGCAGACGAGATTAAGTAGGTATACATAAGATGCAAACGAGATTAAGTAGGTATGCATAAAAGGCAGACGAGATTAAGTAGGTATACATAAGATGCAAACGAGATTAAGTAGGTATGTATAAAATGCAAACGAGATTAAGTAGGTATACATAAGATGCAGACGAGATTAAGTAAGTATGCATAAAATGCATACGAGATTAAGTAGGTATGCATAAAATGCAGGTGAGGTTAAGTAGGTATGCATAAAATGCAAACGAGATTAAGTAAGTATACATAAGATGCAGACGAGATTAAGTAAGTATGCATAAAATGCATACGAGATTAAGTAGGTATACATAACATGCAGACGTGATTAAGTAGGTATACATAAAATGCAGACGAGATTAAGTAAGTATACATAAAATGCAGACGAGATTAAGTAAGTATGCATAAAATGCATACGAGATTAAGTAGGAATGCATAAAATGCAGGTGAGGTTAAGTAGGTATGCATAAAATGTAGACGAGATTAAGTAAGTATACATAAGATGCAGACGAGATTAAGTAAGTATGCATAAAATGCATACGAGATTAAGTAGGTATACATAACATGCAGACGTGATTAAGTAGGTATACATAAAATGCAGACGAGATTAAGTAAGTATACATAAGATGCAAACGAGATTAAGTAGGTATGTATAAAATGCAGACGAGATTAAGTAGGTATACATAAGATGCAAACGAGATTAAGTAGGTATGTATAAAATGCAGACGAGATTAAGTAGGTATACATAAGATGCAGACGAGATTAAGTAAGTATGCATAAAATGCATACGAGATTAAGTAGGTATACATAACATGCAGACGTGATTAAGTAGGTATACATAAAATGCAGACGAGATTAAGTAAGTATACATAAGATGCAAACGAGATTAAGTAGGTATGTATAAAATGCAGACGAGATTAAGTAGGTATACATAAGATGCAAACGAGATTAAGTAGGTATGTATAAAATGCAGACGAGATTAAGTAGGTATACAAAAATGCAGAAGGATTTAAGTAAAGTATAATAAAATGAAAACAGTTAATGTATATGCAAGACGAGATTAAGAGGTATACATAAAATGCAGACGAGATTAAGAAGTATAAACATAGAAAATGCAGACAGACGAAGATAGTAGGTATACAATAGATGCAAAGCGAGTGATTAAGTAGGTATACAGAATAAAGGTAAGTTATAAAATGCAGACGAGATTAATAGCATAAACGAGAATATAGTAAAATACATACATAAGATGCAGACGAGATTAAGTAAGTATGCATAAAATGCATACGAGATTAAATAGGTATACATAAGATGCAGACGAGATTAAGTAGGTATGCATAAAATGCAGACGAGATTAACTAAGTATAAGATGAAGACGAGATTAATAAAGGTATGAATAAAATGCAGACGATAATTAAGGTAGGTATGCATAGATGCGAGACGATTAAGTAAGGTAGGTATACATAAGATGCAGACGAGATTAACTAGGTATGTATAACATGCAGATGAGATTAAGTAGGTATGCATAAAATGCAGAGTAGATTAAGTAGATATACATAACATACAGACGAGATTAAGTAGGTATGCATAAGTTGGAGACGAGAGTAAGTAGGTATGCAGAAAATGCAGACGAGATGAAGTTGGTATACATCAGATGCAGACGAGATTAAGTTGGTATACATAACATACAGACGAGATTAAGTAGGTATAAATAAAATGCAGACGAGATTAAGTAGGTATACATACGATGCAGATTAGAATAACTAGGTATGTATAAGATGCAGACGAGATTAACTAGGTATACATAAGATGTAAACGAGATTAATTATGTATGCATAAAATGCAGACGAGATTAAGTAGGTATGTTTAAGAAGCAGACGAGATTAAGTAGGTATACATAAGATGTAGATGAGATTAAGTAGGTATGCATAAAATGTAGACGAGATTAAGGTGGTATACATAAGATACAGTCGAGATTAACTAGGTATGTATAATATGCAGACGAGCTTAAGTACGTATACAAGTAGGTATACATTAGATCAGACATGATTAACTAGGTATGCATAAAATGCAGAGTAGATTAAGTAGGTATGCATAACATGGAAACGAGATAAAGTAGGTATGCATAAAATGCAGACCAGCTTAAGTAGTTATACATAAGTTGGAGACGAGAGTGAGTATTTATACATAATAAGCAGACGAGATTAAGTAGGTATGCATAAAATGCAGACGAGAATAACTAGGTATGCACTTAATGCAGTTGAGATTAAGTAGGTATACACAAAATGCAGACGAGTTTAAGTAGGTATACATAAAATGCAGCTGAGATCAAGTAGGTATGTATAAAACGCAGACAAGATTAAGTAGGTATGCATAAAATGCAGGTGAGATTAAGTAGCTATACATATCATGCAGACGAGATTAGCTATGTATGTATAAGATGCAGACGAGATTAAGTAGGTATGCATAAAATGCAAACGAGATTCAGTAGGTATGCATAAAATGCAAACTAGATTAAGTAGGTATGCATAAAATGCAGACGAGAATAAGTTGGTATGCATAAAATGCAGACGAGTTTAAGTAGGTATGCATAAAATGCAGAAGAGATTAAGTAGGTAAGCATGAAATGAAGACTAGATTAAGTAAATATTCATAAGATGCAGACGACATTAAGTTTATGCATACGAGATATAAGTAGATTTGCATAAAATGCAGACGAGATAGAGTAGGTATGCATAAAATGCAGGCGAGAGTGAGTAGGTATGCTTAATATGCAGACGAGATTAAGTAGGTATGCATAAAATGCAGACGAGATTGAGTAGGTATGTAAAAAATGCAGACGACATTGACTAGGTATGCTTAAAGATGCAGACGAGTTTAAGTAGGTAAACATACAATACAGACGAGATTAACTAGGTATGAATAACATGCAGACGAGATTAAGGGTAGGCTCCACTTTGGAGGGGTGCCAATCGTAAAAATATTTGCCAAAAATATACTAATCAAGACAGGTTAATGAAATTATCAGGTATTATTAGCACTATAATAACACATATTCTCTGTGAGTTTTATCATCCTACAGGGAAAATAAATGATTTTATGAACAAAAAGGTGTAACTCAGTGTCCCTTGTACAAGGGACACTGATGGTCGGTGAGAAAACTACAGTCTTGAATAGAAATTCGGTCTCTAGGCATGTTGGTATATCCACCTGGAACATGCACATAAAGTATTATCAAAATAGAACAGTAATTAAGCACGTAATAACAAAAAAAAGAGCAACAACTTCAGCGAAAGCCCCGCCGATAAATATGCAAATCGCAATTTTTTATAGTATATCTCTCAAAAATTGGTCGATGTCGTTTTCTACGTTTTCTAAGATTAGTTTCATCACAGAAAATAACTTTAGGGGTATCAAAACTAATTTTTCAAGTTTCTTGTCCTCAGAAAAAAATTGCTTTTTTGCTTTTTCTCTGGTTTGGTTTTTTTTCGGGAAGGGGGGGAGGGTATTTCTTTGATTGTCCTAAATAATATAATTTTTAGATGTTTTAGGCTATCAAGTGACATAATAACTACAAACTCTCAAAAGGTTTTCTCCCTAAATCGAGGTTTGAATTTTTTCTGAATATTTCTTCCTAGCTATTATCTCATTTATCAGTGGGGCTTTCGCTGAAGTTCTTGCTCTTTTTTTGTTAACACGTGCTTATATACTGTTCTATTTTGATAATACTTTATGTGCATGTTCCAGGTGGATATACCAACATGCCTAGAGACCGAAATTCTATTCAAGACTGTAGTTTTTCACCGATCACCAAATATCCTTACTACTTGTGTCACTGAGTTTCACATTTTTTTATATAAAATCATTTATTTTCCCTGTAGGATGATAAAACTCACAGAGAATATGCGTTATTATAGTGCTAATAATGCCTGATAATTTCATTACCCTGTCTTGATTAGTGTATTTTTGCCAAATATTTTTACGATCGCCCCCCCTACAAATTGTGGTAGGACGATCGGCACCCCTCCAAAGTGGAGCCTACCTAAGTAAGTATGCATAAAATGAAGAGGAGATTAAGTAGGTATACATAAGACGCAGACGAAATTAAGTAGGTAAGCATAAACGGCAGCAGGGATTAAGTAGGTATGCATACGATGCAGACGAAATTAAGTAGGTATGCATAAAACGCAGGTGAGATTAAGAAGGTAAGCATAAAATGCAGGTGAGATTAAGTAGGAATGCATAAAATGCAGGTAAGATTAACTAGGTATGCATAGGATGCAGACGATATTAAGTAGGTATACATAAGATACAGACGAGATTAACTAGGTATGTATAACATGCAGAGGAGATTAAGTAGGTATGCATAAAATGCACTGGAGATTAAGTAGGTATACATAAGATGCAGACGAGATTAAGTAGGTATGAATAAAACGCAGACGAGATTAAATAGGTATACATAAGACGCAGACGACATTAAGTAGGTATGCATAAAATGCAGCGGGGATTAAGTAGGTATGCATAAAATGCAGACGAGATTAGGTAGGTATGCATAAAATGCAGACGAGATTAAGAAGGTATGCCTAAAATGCAGGTGAGATTTAGTAGGTATGCATAAAATGCAGGTGAGATTGAGTAGGTATACATATCATGCAGACAAGATTAAGTATTTATTGATAAGATGCAGACGAGATTAAGTAGGTATGCATAAAATGCAAACGAGATTAAGTAGGCATGAATAAAATGGAGGTGAGATTAAGTAGGTATGCATAAAATACAGACGAGAATAAGTACGTATGCATAAAATACAGACGAGTTTAAGTAAGTATGCATAGAATGAAGACGAGATTAAGTAGGTATGCATAAAATGCAGCTGAGATTAGGTAGGTATGCATAAAATGCTGCCGAGCTTAAGAAGGTATGCATAAAATACCTGTGAGATTAAGTGGGCATACATAAGATGCAGACGAGATTAAGTATGTATGCATAAAATGCAGTCGACATTAAGTAGGTATACATGAGATGCAGACGAGATTAAGTAGGTATGCATAAAATGCAGACGAGATTAAGTAGGTATGCATAAAATGCAGACGAGATTAAGTAGGTATGCATAAAATGCAGACGAGATTTACCAGGTATGTATAACATGCAGACGAGATTAAGAAGGTATACATAAGATGCAGACGAGATTAAGTAGGTATACATAAGATGCAGACGAGATTAAGAAGGTATACATAAGATGCAAACGAGATTAAGAAGATATACATAAGATGCAGACGAGATTAAGAAGGTATACATAAGATGCAGACGAGATTAAGAAGGTATACAAAAGATGCAGACGAGATTAAGAAGGTATACATAAGATGCAGACGCGATTAAGAAGGTATACATAAAATGCAGACGAGATTAACTAGGTATACATAAGATGCAGACGAGTTTAAGTAGGTATTTATAACATGCAGACTAGATTAAGGAGGTATACATAAAATGCAGGTGAGATTAAGAAGGTATGCATAAAAGCAGGTGAGAATTAAGAAGTAGCATAATATGCAGGGGGACGACATTAAGTAGGTATACATAAAATGCATATAAGATTAAGTAGGTATGCATGAAATGCAGACGAGATTAACTAGGTATACATAAAATGCAGACGAGATTAACTAGGTATACATAAAATGCAGACGAGATTAAGTAGGTATTTATAACATGCAGACTAGATTAAGGAGGTATACATAAAATGCAGGTGAGATTAAGTAGGTATGCATAAAATGCAGACGACAATAAGTAGGTATACATAAAATGCATATGAGATTAAGTAGGTATGCATGAAATGCAGACGAGATTAAGTAGGTAAACATAAGATGCATACGAGATTAACTAGGTATGCATAAGATGCAGACGAGATTAACTAGGTATGCATAAGATGCAGACGAGATTAAGTAGGTAAACATAAGATGCATACGAGATTAACTAGGTATGCATAAAATGCAGATGAGATTAAGCAGGTATACATAAGACGCAGACGAGATTAAGTAGGTATGTATAAGATGCACACGAGATTAAGTAGGTATGCATAAAATGCAGCTAAGACGAGATTAAGTAAGTATGTATGTAGACGAGTTTAGTTAGGTATGCACAAAATTGCAAGAGAGGTTCAAGTAGGTATGCATAAAATGCAGGTGAGATTAAGTAGGTATGCATAAAATGCAGACGAGATTAAGTAGGTATGTATAAGATGCACACGAGATTAAGTAGGTATGCATAAAATGCAGCTGAGATTAAGTAGGTATGTATAAAATGTAGACGAGTTTAAGTAGGTATGTATAAAATGCAGGTGAGATTAAGTAGGCATGCATAAAATGCAGGTGAGATTAAGTAGGTATACATACGATACAGACGAGATTAACTAGGTATGTATAAGATGCAGACGAGATTAAGTAGGTATGCATAAAATACTTGTGAGATTAAGTAGTTATGCATAAAATGCAGACGAGATTATGTAGGTATGCATAAAATGCAGACGAGAATAATTAGGTATGCATAAAATGCAGACGAGATTGAGTTGGTATGCACAAAATGCAGACGAGATTAAGAAGGTATGCATAAAATGCAGGTGAGATTAAGTAGGTATGCATAAAATGCAGGTGAGATTAAGTAGGTATGCCTAAAATGCAGACAAGAATAAGTAGGTATGCATAAAATGCAGACGAGTTTAAGTAGGTATGCATAAAATGAAGACGAGATTAAGTAGGTATGGATAAAATGAGGACGATATTAAGTAGGTATGCCTAAAATGCTGACAAGAATAAGTAGGTATGCATAAAATGCAGACGAGGTTAAGTAGGTATGCATAAAATGAAGACGAGATTAAGTAGGTATGCATAAAATGCAGACGAGGTTAAGTAGATATGCATAAAATGAAGAAGAGATTAAGTAGGTATGCATAAAATGCAGACGAGATTAATTAGGTATGCATAAAATGCAGACGAGATTAAGTAGGTATGCATAAAATGCAGATGAGATTAAGTAGGTATGCATAAAATGAAGACGGTATTAAGTTTATGCATACGAGATTTAAGTAGATATGCATAAAAGGCAGACGAGATTGAGTAGGTACGCATAAAATGCAGACGAGAATTAATTAGATATACATAAGATGCAGACGAGACTAAGTAGGTTTGCATAAAATGCAAACTAGATTGAGTAGGTATACATAAGATGCAGACGAAACTAAGTAGGTATGCATAAAATGCAAACGAGATTAAGTAGGTATGCACATATTTAGGAATACATTCCTAAATGCAAATGGATGCGAGGTATATATATATATATATATATATATATATATATATATATATATATATATGTGTGTGTGTGTGTGTGTGTGTGTGTGTGTGTGTGTGTGTGTGTGTGTGTGTGTGTGTGTGTGTGTACTGATGGACTCAATACCATTTGAAATTCATCTACAACAGTGAATGACAATCATTGCATGGCTCAAGCGAAGATGCAATGCACTTCTACCCTAAAGCAACAATTTCTCCTTGTATCTTCATAACTTACATTTTATCTTTTTATTCAGCTTATCTTTTCTTCCTGTATTTCCTATTAACCTTCCGTTCCTTCTTTCAAATGAACATCATATTCTTTGGAAGCTTGATATTCAAGGAAATGGGTCTTGTGGGTTTGTTCCATATGAATATGGTTCTTGTTCTCAGTAATAATAATAATAATAATAATAATAATAATAATAATAATAATAATAATAATACAATACACAAAGCACTACACCCAAGAGCAAATAAGGATAGACTATACATAACACGAAAGGAAGGAGGGAGAGGACTACTAAGCATAGAGGACTGCGTCAACATCGAGAACAAAGCACTCGGGCAATATCTGAAAACCAGTGAAGACGAGTGGCTCAAGAGTGCATGGGAAGGACTGATAAAAGTAGACGAAGACACAGAAATATACAGACAGGAGAATTACAAACAGAACAGAGGAATGGCACAACAAACCAATGCACGGACAATACATAAGGCAGACTAAAGAACTGGCCAGCGATGACACATGGCAATGGTTACAGAGGGGAGAGCTCAAGAAGGAAACTGAAGGGATGATAACAGCGGCACAAGATCAGGCCCTAAGAACCAGATATATCCAAAGAACGATAGATGCAAATAACTTCTCTTCCATATGTAGGAGGTGCAATACGAAAAATGAAACCATAAACCACATAGCAAGCGAATGTCCGGCACTTGCACAGAACCAGTACAAAAAGAGGCATGATTCAGTAGCAAAAGCCCTCCACTGGAGCCTATGCAAGAAACATCAGCTACCTTGCAGTAATAAGTGGTACGAGCAACAACCTGAAGGAGTGATAGAAAACGATCAGGCAAAGATCCTCTGGGACTATGGTATCAGAACAGATAGGGTGATACGTGCAAACAGACCAGACGTGACGTTGATTGACAAAATCAAGAAGAAAGTATCACTCATTGATGTCGCAATACCATGGGACACCAGAGTTGAAGAGAAAGAGAGGGAAAAAATGGATAAGTATCAAGACCTGAAAATAGAAATAAGAAGAATATGGGATATGCCAGTAGAAATCGTACCAATAATCATAGGAGCACTAGGCACTATCCCAAGATCCCTGAAAAAGAATCTGGAAAAACTAGAGGCTGAAGTAGCTCCAGGACTCATGCAAAAGAGTGTGATCCTAGAAACGGCGCACATAGTAAGAAAAGTGATGGACTCCTAAGGAGGCAGGATGCAACCCGGAACCCCACGCTATAAATACCACCCAGTCGAATTGGAGGACTGTGATAAAGCAAAAAAAAAAAAAAATAATAAAATAAATAAATAAAAAAAAAAATAATAATAATAATACCTTTTTACCAGGTACCCTCTTAACTTCTCGGTGTCTTCGCACGTTTTAGATACGTTTTTCACTACAAAGCTTAGATCTCTTCGATTTTTATGATTTCTTAACAATGAGACTAATATGAGTCTATCAAATGCTATAAAAGTCCCCTTTATTTTTAACCTTCTGACCTTGGCATACCTCTGCCTCTTTCCCAGCAGATGATAACATCTAATTTTAAAACAATCTACCGTATCAATCAATCCGCAAAACAATAAGGACTTGATTTCTTCTCAATTCACAAACAATTAAAGGAGTCCTCAACGGACCTTTCTAAGGCCAAAGTTTGAAGAAAAAAAAAGGGGATGATTACGAAATCGTTAATTATTTAATCACCAGCCATTAGCCCTTCAGATGAAGGCCATACGCGGCAAGGTTCATCGTCCTTTAATTGCTGTTCTGTAAGGGTCATTAGTCTCGAGCCCTACCTAGGCTATCTATGGAGGTTATCTGCTTCAGAGCTCAGCAGAGCCTTAATGGGATGGACACTTTTTATTTCTTTTTCTAAGGTCCCCTTTTCCAGGCAAAAGCACTTTTTTTCCCTAAATTAAGTATTTCCTTGAAGGTTGCTCCAGATCTTCTATTGATGCTCAAATTATTTTCTGTTTCTTTTGAGGAAAAACGTCTGGTTCTATAAATGCTGATGTCAGGTATTGTTAAGATTCCATCCAGGTCATTAAATGAGAAAATCCCTTTTTACCTCTGTCCAAATATCTAAATAATGTACGATTTAATACTGAAAGAGTGTAATTGTACACTATAAATATTATACATCATAGTGTAAATTAATGCTTCTACAAGATAAATTATAAAATTTAGCGATTAACCAACAACATTCTTTAGCTCATTCTATTCGAC
>NC_087200.1:39207211-39319711 GCF_015104395.2 Macrobrachium nipponense
TTGTCCAAAATTATATCTATGGTTTCTCTAACCGGTATATTAATGAATAACGACTCCACATCAAAGCTTGCCATGAAAAGGTCCGAATTTTGTGGAAGAATGTGTTGTTTAAACTGTTCAGAGTTAGATACAGTATACTTATTAGTGGTCAGGGGCTCCAATAGGGGAACAAGAAATTTAGCCAATTTGTAATTTGCAGTTCTAAAGGAGGCTAAGATAGGGCGAAGGGGGACGTTGGATTTGTGGACTTTGGTTAGACCGTACAAAATTCCAAAAGAGGAACCTGTAACAAAAAGATCATGGTATGTGTTCTCGTTAATGATGTTCTCATCCTTAAGGCTACGGAGAAATCTATTGATCTTGTCTCTATTCTAAAGATGATCTGATAATTAGGGAGACCAATTACTTCAAATTTAGTATGGTCATTTAAGATTTGGATCATTTTGTTGACGTATTCCGATTTGTCTAAGATGACAGTTCCCCTCCCCTTATCAGGCTTCGTAATAATCAAATCATCACGCTTGGACAGAGTTTTGAGGGTTTCGTAATCGTTCTTTCATGATTCATAATCACAACATCAGGGATATCTACAACAATAAAATACAATATATCAATATAAAATTAACAGAGCTATATACAAGACTTTAATTTTAAAAGCGGACGAAGGAAACTGATAAAAACGAAATAAAAAAATAAAATTGTTTAGAACAGAAAACAAACGCAAACAAAGATGCACTTGGAAACAAAATAGTAAAATTCAGAACACATACTTAAATACAGACACACTTAAAAAAAATTACTAATAATAAATATATAAAACACGAAGGTTAACCTACCATTACAGAGGATAAGGACGCACTAAGAACACCATATACAAAATTTTTTTCCAGAGAGGCAAAGAGTTAAGACAAATACAAGGGAACAGCGGTTGTTTGACAGTTCAGAGAAGGGACTCATTGTTTAATATTTAAAGTTTCAAGAATAAGCAGTTCTTGTGGGTTGTTTGTATAACCAATGATCTTAAAATCTTCATAGATGATTTCGGTTTTGCATTTAATTGTATGGCTACGTATATTAGAGGATTCTGGATTAGTCAATCGACATCGGTTCGATAACTTATCCCCCTATGGGAATCGGCCCTCACCCTGAGAAGCCGCCTGGTGGATCCAATATATTTTCCCAAATTACATTTAGGACAATTGTACTCGTAGACAACACCAGACGACATCAGAGGCGGTAGCCGATCCTTGAATCTTAAATCCTTCTCAGGGTGAGGGCCGACTCCCATAGGGGGAAAAGTTATAGAACCGATGTCGATTGACTAATCCAGAATCCTCTAATATACGTAGCCATACAATTAAGTGCAAAACCGAAATCATCTATGAAGATTTTAAGATCATTGGTTATACAAACAACCCACAAGAACTGCTTATTCTTGAAACTTTAAATATTAAACAATGATTCCCTTGTCTGAACTGTCAAACATCCGCTGTTCCCTTGTATTTGTCTTAACTCTTTGCCTCTCTCGAAAAATTTTTTGTATGTGGTGTTCTTAGTGCGTCCTTATCCTCTGTAATGGTAGGTTAACCTTCATGTTTTATTTATTCATTATTACTAATTTTTTTTAAAGTGTGTCTGTATTTAAGTATGTGTTCTGAATTTTACTATTTTGTTTCCAAGTGCGTCTTTGTTTGCGTGTGTTTTCTGTTCTTAACAATTTTATTTTTTATTTCGTTTTTATCAGTTTCCTTCATCCGCTTTTTAAATTAAAGTCTTGTATATAGCTCTTTTAATTTTATATTGATATATTGCATTTTATTGTTGTAGATATCCCTGATGATGTGATTATGAATCATGAAAGCTTGGAAGAAATGGATACTGGTCGTCTGCTTCTGAATTCCTGCCCTTGATCTGGATGAGAATGTGATGGGCGCAAAGTTCGCCCTTACTCCCTGGTTATATACACACACACACACACACACACACACACACACACACACACACACACACATATATATATATATATATATATATATATATATATATATATATATATATATATATATATATATATATATATACACACACATACACAAATATATGTATACATATAAATGTAAAGCCAAGGATGAACTCCTTCACTATATATGTGCTTCTCTCTCTCTCTCTCTCTCTCTCTCTCTCTCTCTCTCTCTCTGCAGGTGGTATTACTTTTATTTTCTATTATTATTTTTTTACCAGCATGTACATTTTATCCACCTACCCACAGCATATTAAGTGAGTTCAGGCTCAGTCATGCTTCCGCTCATACTTACGTGGAAAGGAAAGTACGTTACAGCAGCTTATCAAATACCCTAAAGGATGATGAGAGGAATTCTGGTGGATCTCTCTCTCTCTCTCTCTCTCTCTCTCTCTCTCTCTCTCTCTCTCCATATATATATATATATATATATATATATATATATATATATATATATACATATATACATATACATATATATATATATATATATATATATATACACACATATATACATATACGTATATATATATATATATATATATATATATATACCTCTCTCCTCCTCCTCCTCCTCCTCCTCCTCCTCCTCCTCCTCCTCCTCCTCCTCCTCCTCCTCCTAGCGAAGCAGCGAATTACATTATCAAATTCAGCCAGCCCCCGTCCTTTTATACATAGAGAGAAAAACAGAAGCAGAAAAATCTGAGGGATTATATAATATTATCCGTCCTTTTTTTTTTTTTTTTTTTTTTTTTTTTTTTTTTTTTTTTTTTACGGCGCCTGCTACATCTGCTCATATCCAGGATTTATGAGGATTGCTCCCATCCTGGATTAAGGACGTCAAGTTTTGTTCTCATCTTGGATTTGCTTAACATTATGCGGATCCTGTTTATGGCTTGTTTATCTTTTTATTTTTTTCCTTCTTATCGTATATCGGGATGAAAATACACAGATTGCATTGGGAACGCGTTTTTTTTCTGCCATCACGGAAACTCTAATGTTTGAATACTGTTCTTGTTGATTTCGTCACATTCGTTATTTTCCTTGTTAAGATTTGCGTAGATTTGACGTTGGAGAATAACAGAAAATATAAATTTGTTGAAAATACGACGAATTTACGACTGCAGGGCATTGAAGGAAGCCGAAAATATACGTCCCAAATCGGATAAAAGAGAAAGGGCTGGGTGTCAGGTTTTGTATTAACATAGATTGACGTCACTAAGTTTATGAGACCTGAGTTTTGTAGTAAGAGATCCTTTAAATGCACAAATCAAAGCTCCTCCTTCTCCTCCTTCTTCTTCTTCTTCTTCTCAGGGTCACTTTTATTACGAGCCTTTCCCAGATGTTTCTAAAACCCACTGAACGGCTAAACTCCAAAAAATATATAATACTGAATAAAACGCAGTGGGAGAGAAAAATGGAAAAGATGGTATAGGTATGGTGAATATATCGACGGTGGACATGCCTGAATATCGAAGAAGCCATTGCTTGCGACGATAGAAAATGTCTGGAAAAGAACCTCTTAGCTCAGAGTTCGAACAGCCCTTTTACATCTGTCAAAATGTCCACTTGGTCCCATGCATAAAAAACCTTTTTTACTGTGCCAAGCGATAAAATTCTATCAGGGCCATTTGAAATAAAGGCAAAAGGAAACAGATGAAGGAAAAACATCAAGAATGATCCAGGTATTAATGTATCGCAGAAAGGAAAGAGCTGCGAAGGGGCATGGGAAACGAAGCAGAAGCAGCAGCAACAGAGGCCACATAAACAAAGCAAAAAAACTAACTCGAAATTCTGTCGCTGTAAAGGCTGCGGTAACGGGAGCCATCGACTGCCGTGTGATGTGAAGCCTGTCACATCAGAGCAGATCGGGCGGACGGAATTCCGCGAAAATGCCGACCGACCTCTCATTTTCCCGAATTCCATGACGCAAATCGAGGCATGACTATTCGCCACGGGGTTTGGAGAGGTAACACTTGATTCTCGAAAGGCTGAGTAGAGAATGCAGCTGGATATATAGCATGATAATGGACAAAGATTTATCATTAATTTTTTTTAATCAAGAGACGATTAACCAAACATTTAGTTTTCCAGCTTTCTTTGTCTTTCTTCCAAGGTCAAAACTTTGTTTTAATGGATTTGGATGTAAACTAGAATGACGTGAAAGTCTCTGCCAATTTCTACTTATTCATATGTTTATTTTGCATGTAATTTTATGTAACTAATATTGTAAGCACAAAAAAAAAAAAAAATAAAAAAAAATAAACTGTAGTACCCACTCAGACGGTCGACCACAGAGGTCTCGCATTGCGGATAATATAATGATTTGGGCAGGTTGTTTAAACTCCCGCAGAACCATTCACTAACCTGGTAAGTATATCCGATTACAGGTAAGGTTATCTAAGTGAGGTAAGACCACATTAAGCGACAAAAGGTTATGTTAGGTAAGGTGAGGTAAGGAATGGATGGCTGTTAGTTTGATCAAGTTATAGATCAAGATACGAAGCGAAGATAAGGTTATATTAATCAAAGGTAAGGGTAGATTGTACAGATTCTTCATTAGCTAACTTAACCAGTATTTTTCAAGTTCCCCCCTAAACTAGCCCCCATCCTAAACGCAGCGCCTCAGGGGCGTGGTTGGTATGGTGTTGGCGTCCCACCTCGGTGGTCGCGAGTTCGATTCTCGGCCATTCCATTGAGGAGTGAGGGATGTGTATTCCTGGTGATAGAAGTTCACTCTCGACGTGGTTCGGAAGTCACGTAAAGCCGTTGGTCCCGTTGCTGAATAACCACTGGTTCCATGCAACGTAAAAACACCATACAAACAAAAAAAAAAACAAAAAAAAACACCTATCAGGGGCGCAGTAGCTTCCTACAGGCATCTGGACTGCAGACGTTGTTACCCTTTCAGCAAAATGATAAAACATTTATCTGTACTTTTATTTGAGCAGTTGTCATTTTTACTTCAGTCCTCGGCCATTTCTATATATAGCCTGGAATACGTGGAATCCAGCGCTGGAAAAAAGAAGAAAAAAAAATACCTCACGTTTCTGGTAGACGAACACAAGAACTGTCAGATCCAGAAGTTGATTCAACGGGTACGCCTGCATTATTACGAAAAATGTTATATATTTCCTTTGCTCTGACACGTTTTCGGATTCCCGCGAAATGCAACTCGAAATAGGAACTAGGAATTACGAAACCTACTTCAGGAATGAGTCACGATGTTTCGTCTTCATCACGAATTGAATATTTCAACTTATATCTTTATCACGAATTAAATATTTCGACTTATGTCTTCATCACGAACTGAATATTTCAACTTGTCTTAATCACGAATTGAATATTTCGACTTATTTTTTCATCACGAATTGAATATTTCGACTTATGTCTTCATCACGAATTGAATATTTCGACTCGTGACGTCTTTATCACGAATTGAATATTTTAACATGTGATATCTTTATCACGAATTGAACATTCCAACTTGTGATATCTTTATCACGAATTGAATATTCCAACTTGTGATGTCTTTATCACGAATTGAATATTCCAACTTGTGATGTCTTTATCACGAATTGAATATTTCAACTTATGTTTCAATGCGGATGTGTCATTCTGGGAATTAAATAAGCCCGCCCAAATGAATGCGTGAATTCTGGGATCGACCGTCTGATTACAGTATTTTTTTTTTCAAACTTACAATGTTAGTTACATAAAATTCAAAGCAAAATTCAATTTGCAAATGATCTTGACATTACAAGCAGAATAAATATATGATTCACTAATAATAATAATAATAATAATAATAATAATAATAATAATAATAATAATAATAATAATAATAATAATAATAATAATAATAATAATAATAATAATAATAATAATAATAATAATAATAATAATAATAATAATAATAATAATAAAATTTTGTTACAAATACAAATCCTGTTGCTAAACCACGCGAAAACAGAAAGATAAACAAAACGAAGAAACAGCTAAAGAAAATCAAGCCATATATCACGAAGCAATTCGATCTGCGGAATTTATTTATATGAAAAAAAAAACAATAAAATAAAAGAAGAAATTCTGGGAAACTTTCCAAGACTCTAATACAGTAAAGTATATAGCAACGAATTCCCACTTCGCAGCGAAATTTACTCTTAAGAGGCCAAAAGTTCCCTTCATTAATCTCCTGAGAAAGTTAAAAAGGACCTTTTAAAAAGTTCCTCTGTGCAGGATTCTTGCTGCTCGGAATTTCGCTCCTTAATAGAATAAGGTCATTTTGCAATGTATGAAAATAAAGGAGTTTTATTTTTTTCATAAGGAAAACTTAATATATATATTCATCTCTATTCTTATAACCATCCTCATCGACAATCTTATTTGGTATTATAATTTCAACGGTGAATGTTGAATACCCATAATGAAAGCATGAATAAATCTTTAAACTTAAATATACATATATATATATATATATATATATATAGATATATATATATGTATATATATATATATATATATATATATATATATATTATATATATGAGGGCCTCAGAACCACAGAGTTGTAAACGCCACCCCCACCAATATTGAGTTAGGAGTACCAGTAGATTTGGCAACGTTTCCTTTGTCTATTTGTTGTATTTCTATGCTATTCAGGAGTTTCAAAAAGGTCGAAATCCCTACTTGAGCAGTAGGAATTATCGATTTTGTCTACATGAATGAACGTTGTGTTGTGCGGAGGTTACAGATTAAAATATTTGCTTTTCCTAGAGAAGTAGTAGTGAGTGTAGTAGTATTATTTTTCTATAATTTTTTTGTGTTTGATGATTATTATGATATTGGTGATGATTATTTTAATGGCTAAACATAATGATAATGGAATGTTATCATGGTCAACATCATTATTACTAATATTACCGTATTATCATTATTATTTGCTATTATCATTAATAATATTATTATCAATACTCCTATTATTATTATTATTATTATTATTATTATTATTATTATTATTATTATTATTATTATTATTAGCATCAGTATAACATCCATGATTGTTATACCAAGAAAGTATTTTCATGGTGAGTACACATTTTATTATCATTATTATTATTACCAATATTATTAACCAATATTACTGTATTACCATTATTATTGATATTATTTTTACATTAGATTTTTTTAATATTATCATTATTATTATTATTATTATTATTATTATTATTATTATTATTATTATTATTATTATCATTAGCATTATTGCTATTATTACTATTATTATTATTATTATTATTATTATTATTATTATTATTATTATTATTATTATTATTATTACATCTATTGCTGTTATAACACGAATATAAAAACACTTTATTATTCTTTTACACATTTAATTATGATTTAAGTGCTGGTTATGAATAAAATATAAACAAATGTTAGGGGTTAGGCGTACATTTTGAATGCTAGCGCACAAGCGCACCCCACATTTTTTTTTATTTTTACCAAAAATTTATAAAGGGTAAGGCTTTCATATGAAACTTAGTTTAAATCAATATCTTTCTTAGAAGCAGAGTAATGAATGCTAGACTTCGAGGGCAATTTATTCATATTGGGAATAATGCTGAAAGTGGTATTATATATATATAATATATATATATATATATATGTATATATATATATATATATATATATATATATATATATATAGATATAGATATATATATATATATATATATATATATATATATATCTATATCTATATCTATATCTATATATATATATATATATATATATATATATATATATATATATGTATATATATGTATATCTATATATATATATATATATATATATATATATATATATATATATATATATATATATATATATATATATATATATATATATATATATATATGAGGGCCTCAGAACCACAAGGTGGTAAACGCCTTTACCACCTTGTGGTTCTGAGGCCCTCATATATATATATATATATATATATATATATATATATATATATATATATATATATATATATATATATATATATATATATATAAAAATACTACTTTCAGCATTATTCCCAATATGAATATTGGCCACTTATTAAGAAGTATCGCTGAGCCAGAAAAGCGAGTAATAAGAAAAAGAGAAATGATAATATATAAGATTAATTCGCTGAATTCTGCCAGTTTATTCAACAGTATTAGTATTTTTTTTTATTATTGGAAAATGTCAAACTTGAATGTACGATTTCGTGGGAGATGAAGAAAAGAGAAAATTTCGGTTTCGAGGATTCCTCTGACAAGAGCCGTCGAGCTTCCCTTCTTCAGAAGGAGTAATTAACGGAGCCGCAGCTGGAGCTTCAGGAGCCGCCGGAGAAGATCTCGCCAGAGGAGTAGCAACGAAGAAGAAGAAGAAGAAAAAAAAGAGTTGCAGCTTCGGAGCCGAGCCGGGAATTGAAGAAGCTCGGTCGGAACCCCTGAAGTCTTCGTCGGAATTTCAAGAAGTTCCTCAGATCCTGAATCCCGTGGTGTGGCAGTTTTATAAACTAGACATGGGAAAAGCAAGCGTATACGGTTGACATTATTCATGATGTTTGAGATATATTGCATATTACTTGTGATACTGGCATTCACCGGAGTTGATTTATTAGCTTCTATTATGGATGATCTTGATTTCTTTTGTTGTCAAAGAGTCTACAGTCGTTTACGAGTACAGGATACTCTTGCTGCTGCTGTGGATTCCTTTGAACCAGAAATCATTCAACAACCGAACAGCTTGTCGACGCCAGCCTTTGCCGTTGCCATCCCTGGATTGGCCTTGTTGGCAGGACTGGCATTTGTTGCTGTTTACTGGAAATTCGCAAGACATGGACACAAAGTTCATGACCTGGAAGAAGATCTGGAAACCGACCGGAACGAAAATTTCGGACAGGAAGACAATCTGGAAATGGAAGATAGCGAGGATGATCTTGAAACGGATATGAGTGAACTGTCTAGCCTGGAAGAATTGGAAGATAGTGACGAATGCCTGGAAACTGATATGATTGAAGTGTCTGGAATGGAAGATAGCGAGAATGACCTGGAAACGAATATGAGTGAAGTTTCTAGACTGGAAGACTGTCTAGAACTGGAAGAATTGGAAGACAGCGATGATGACCCGGAAATGGATATGCATGAAAACAGTCAGGTTCATGGAAGTAAAATGGAACACCAGTGGAAGGAAGCAGAGGAAGAGAACGCCTTGCTTCGGAATCAACTTGTAGACAAAAATCTTTTGCTGGAAAAGACGGCAGATGAGGGAGCAGAAATGAAGAGAGAAATAGAGAACTTGTACCTTCAAACGGAACAAGTGCTAACTGAAAAGCTCCGCTTACAAGACGATTTAGAAGTGGCTCTCGACCAAGGAGAGGAGAAAGAGAAGATAAATAAAGAACTGAGGGAGACAATAGCGTCCCTGGAGCGTCGATTGGAGGAGAATGTTAACTTCCTCAAGAAAAGGGACGAAGCTGAAAGAGAAATGAGAAGTCTCTTCGAGCAGCAGATGGTCGATCAAAAACGAGAACTGGAGAACGTTATGGAAAAAGGAATTGAGCTAGGCCTCAAACTGAAAGAACTGGAAAGCAGCAATCAAGTGCTTGCTTCCGAGAAAGCATATTTCGAGAGGAAAGTCGACCATGTACAAGGATTACTCGCACGGATAGCTAAGGAATCTGAGGAGGACCGCGAGAAACTGAGGGAGCTGGAAAGTCAAATGATGAACATCGAAGACTTTGTGGGAGAGCTGGAAAGCCAGATAACGGACGCTGAAAAGGACAATGTTGCTCTCCGAGAAAAACTGGAGCTTATAGAAGTAGAAAACTCTAGACTAACGGAACTGGCTGCAGGCTACGAAGCTCAGCTCCAAGCTACACTGGAAAACGCAGCTGACCTAAGAGATAGAACGTGCGAGCTTGACAAAAACCTGGAGAACGAGACTCGGAAAAACTTGATCCTAAAGGATCAAGTCCAATCGCTAGAGTCAGTTTTGTCCCAAACGGAATCGCGATTAGTTTCGGCAACAGAATTTCTGAACGCTGAAAGAGCTACAACTGAGATCATGGGTGCAGAACTGGAAGTGATGAAGAATTGGGTCTCAGAATTAGGAGGAGAGAATGCAAAGTTTGACGAACAGCTAAACGAAAAAGTCTTAGAACTGAATTTAGTGAAAGAAGAGTTGGAAAATGAAAAGAGGAAGACCCAGGCTCTGGAGGAAGAAGGTCAGGGTCTGAAGTACTGGGTCGCAAAATTAGGAGGAGAGAGAGCTTGGTATATAGAAAAATTTAACGAAAAAGTATTAGAGCTGAATTTGGTGACGAAAGAGTTCGACAATGAAAAGAGGAAGACCCAGGCTCTGGAGGAAGAAGGTCAGGGTCTGAAGTACTGGGTCGCAAAATTAGGAGTAGAGAGAGCCTGGTATATAGAAAAATTTAACGAAAAAGTATTAGAACTGAATTTGGTGATAAAAGAGTTCGAAAATGAAAAGTGGAAGACCCAGGTTATGGATGAAGAAGGCCAGGTTCTGAAGGGCTTGATCTCACAATTAAGAGAAGAGAGAGCCTTGTATAATGAACAATTAAACGAAAGAGTCTTAGAACTGTCTTTAGTAAAGGAAGAGTTGGAAGTTGAAAAGAGGAAGACCCAGGAAAACCACTTGGAAAAAAATTCACTGAAAACATCTTTGCAGAATGCTCTCCATCATGGGAACGAGATGGAGAACTTGTTAAAAGAAGAAAAGAAGAGAGGACAAGAGATGGAGACTTCCTTGAGAATCTTAAAGGTCGAGCTTGACAACAGAGCCCTCCAAATACAAAACTTCTTAAACGAGGAAAGAAAATTGGTATGTGAAAAAGAAGAACTAGAAGAAAAACTAGGAGTCGCTCTTAATCACGGCAAGGAACTGGAAAGGTTACGAGAGGAAGCAGAACTGAGGGCGAGAAAAATTACAAAAGATTTCGAGGATGATGTCCAGAAAAGGGAGACACAAATCCGCGAAATGAGTCTGTATTATCAGGAGACTCTGAAGCAGAAGGACGGCGAATTGGAGAAGCTGAGGGAAGATGATGAAGACCTGAGAAAAGAATGTGAAAAGTTGAAAGAAAACTGGAGGATACAAGAGGAAAATATGATCAAGGATCAGCAAGTTTACAGGGAGCGCCAAAGAAGACAGGAAGAGGCTTTGAGGAAACAAGATAAATACATGTTAATGACGCTTCTCCATGGGACAGCTCAGAGGAACTTCACTCTGCAGCACATTGCACTGCAGCATGGGAATGAAAAGAAGCAAGATGAAGGGAAAGAGGAGGACCTGTCTGAGTTCCTGCAGATGAGAAAGGAGGAACAGTACAGGAAATACTGCGATGCCCAACTTGAGAGGAGCAACTATGGGAAGCAGTGGGAGGTCCTAACTCAGACGCTGACAGACCTCATCCACGAAGACGAGAGAAATCCAGAAGCCACAAAAGATGAACAAAAATGTGGGGAGGCGATCGCCCAGGACGCTTTATTGGAGAGGTGATCCCCCACATAAGGCAACTCGATCAAGAGAGGCAAATCTTGATGTCTTGCCTTTCTACAGCAGGAGGGGTAAGTTAGGTGAGCCGTGACACCACCCCCCTAAAAGGCCAACCAAAACGGCCAACAGGAATGAGTCACAGACTGACTTGGCGACCATGAGGCTGAGCGCACATCTTCAGCGGCATGAGAGGGACACCAAGACCACCACCCTCCCCCTCCCCCGGGCCTCCCCCCAGGCCCACCCCCGGGGCCTCCCCCCAGGCCTCCCCTCCCCTCCCCCTCCCCCTAAGGTGTTCATGGTGGTTCCTCTGATGTTGCTTTGGGTGTGTGTTTAGCCCCACAGTCATCGGGCCATCCTGTGACCCATTCGTGTTTGCCTTTTTGTCTCAGTCAGGAGGAGCTTGGTAACTGAGCTCGACTGAATGGCTTGACTCATTTTCCTGCTGTGGAAAACAACATTTTAACCTAGCCTCTGAGGGTGGGCAGGCAAGCCAGCCCAACTCAGTGCCGGTCCCAAGCCCGGAAAAATAGGGAGGGTTGGAATAGTCCGTAAAATGTCTGCCAAAAACCTGAAGAAAAATCTCCCTTTAAAACCATGCGATACACTTTATATAGAAAGTTTGTTAAACGCTACACTTGGAGCAACTGTATGATTTGGCCTACAGTCTGTAGTGCCACAGACCTAGCATTCACATTCTATTCTTTGGAATTTATTTGATACATTTTTAAGAACAGAATCCAAAGAATAGAAGTTGAATGCCAGGTACGTGGCACTGTATTATAGACTCTGGGCCTAATCCTGCAGTTGCTCCAAATGCAGCCTTTCACTAATTATCGTATGATTTTAATGGGAGAGATTTTTACAGGTTAATTACATATTTCTTTTTCTCTCTCAAACTGGTTGTGGTTGGTGGGTTGTGGATAAAAGGTTGTGAATAAAAGGTTTTGAGTTTAAGGTTGTGTGGTGAGTGTTTTGGATGGATAGTTGTTGGTAGAGGGTTGTGGATGTAGGTTTGTAGATAGAGGATTGTGGGTGTAAGGTTGCATGTGGATCGTTGTAGGATTCCTACAACCATCCACATGCAACCTTACACCCACGATCCTCTACCTACAAACCTACATCAAGTGGATGGCTTTGGGTGGAGGGTTGTGGATGTAGGTTTGTAGGTGCAAGATTGAATGAGGAGGTTTATGGGTAGAATTGTGGATGCAAGGTTGAATGTGGAGGAGTGTGGTGGGAGCAGTGGATAGTTGTGGGTGGCTGACTGTGGGAGGAGAGTTTTGGATGTAAAGATGTGAGTGGAGATTTGTGGATAGAGGGAGTGGAGGAGTGTGGATAGAGGGTTTTGTTCTTAGGTTGTAGATGGAGTGTTTTGAGTGGATGGCATGTTAATTCTTGTGGGCATAAGGTTGCAGCAGGTGGAACCTGAAGACGAAAAGGACGCTGATTCTTCTTCTCCGGAAAAAAAAAAACTTAAGACGCAATCTCTGGAGAAAAAAAAAAAAAAAAAAAAAAAAAAAAAAAAAAAAAAAAGGTGGGGTGGGGATCTCCAGGGTACCAGACTGAGGAGACAATCTTCCACATAAGGAAGTTGGGGATGCGAGCCCCCAGGAACAAACACTGGGGGTGGGAGCCCCCTGAACGAAAAAAAAAGGTTTAGAGATGAGCTTCCGGAAAAAGAAAATCTGGGAAGCAAAATAAATAAAATCCCCCACAAACAAAACCAAAAATATAAAAAAGACTAAAAAGGTAAAACAATTCAATAAACAACAAAATAGACACGAAAATGGGAACGTGGCAACTCTGGCGTGACGCAGAAACCCGCAAGTTAATGCCATTGACCCTCTGAAATAAATAAGAGCCACAAAAAATATAAATGAATAAAATGAAAAATAAAAAAATAGAAAATAAAGTTAAATGAATAATAGTTATTACAATAATAATAATAATTTTCTAAGAGGTCCACAATAATAAAAAATGTTGCGAGTTCGAGTATAATTTAAAAACCCTCTACAAAGCTTTCGAACCTTTCCCTGGGTTCCAGGAAAGGGTTCGAAAGCTTTGTAAAGGCTTTTTAAATTATACACGAACTCGCAACATTTTTTATTATTGTGGACCTCTTAGAAAATTATTATTATTGTAATGACTATTATTTATTTAACTTTATTTTCTATTTTTTTATTTTTCATTTTATTCATTTATATTTTTTGTGGCTCTTATTTATTTCAGAGGGTCAATGGCATTAACTTGCGGGTTTCTGCGTCACGCCAGAGTTGCCACGTCCCCATTTTCGTGTCTATTTTGTTGTTTATTGAATTGTTTTACCTATTTAGTCTTTTTTATATTTTTGGTTTTGTTTGTGGGGGATTTTATTTTTTTTGCTTCCCAGCTTTTCTTTTTCCGGAAGCTCATCTCTAAACCTTTTTTTCGTTCAGGGGGCTCCCACCCCCAGTGTTTGTTCCTGGGGGCTCGCATCCCCAGCTTTCTTATGTGAAAGATTGTCTCCTCAGTCTGGTAACCTGGAGATCCCCAACCCACTTTTTTTTTTTTTTTTTTTCTCTCCAGATTGCGTCTTAAGTTTTTTTTTATGAAAAAGAAGAATCAGCATCCTTTTCATCCTCGGTTTCCACCTGCTGCAACCTTATGCCCACGAGAATTAACATGCCATCCACTCAAAACACTCCATTTACAACCTAGCAAACAAAACCCACTATCCACACTCCTCCACTCCCTCTATCCACAAATCTCCCCACACATCTTTACACCCAAAACCCTCCTCCCACAGTCAACCACCCACAACTATCCACTGCTCCCACCACAAACCTACAAACCTACATCCACAACCCTCTACCAACAACTATCCATCCACAGCATCCGCAACCCTCTACCTACAAACCTACATCCACAACCCTCTACCACCAACTACCCATCCACAACATTTTTTATTATTGTGGACCTCTTAGAACATTATATATACTCTCGCGATAGAGAGTTTTTCCCAAATAATAATAATAATATGTAAGTCTAGAGACGTGGCTCAGTTGTGTCCAATAATAAATAAAAATAATAATAATAAGTTGAAACTCTTTCGTGTAATTAATTAGACAGGAGCACCTTTCTGGTCCCTTGTCAAATTCGTACCATCAGCGCCTCGCGTGACCTCGTGACCTGACCCCAAGGGTTCTCCATGGCATGTTCCTGATCTCATGCACGTACGTATGTGCATAGTCAAATGCAAACAAATGGTAAAGGGTCTCTCTCTCGCTCTCTCTATCTCTCTCTCTCTCTCTCTCTCTCGTGTGAATACGTGTACAAGTGATTCTCTGGAGGCTGTTCTTGGGAAGAATATAATATGAGCTTACGAGACTTGCCAATTCTCTCTTTATTTTTTTAATAAGTGTTGTTTTAAAGTATGTAAAATTGAAATTGTTCTGCGCTGTTGTGTTGGTTCAGGAGTTGTTGTAGATTGATGTATATATATATATATATATATATATATATATATATATATATATATATATATATATATATATATATATATATATATATATATATATATATATATATATATATATATATATATATATTATTACTGCTACACATTTCATTGCATATCACTCTCTCTCTCTCTCTCATCATCTCTCTCTCTCTCTCTCTATCTCTCTCTCTCTCTATATATATAATATATATATATATAATACTATATATATAATATATATACTAATATATATATATATATATATATATATATATATGTGTGTGTGTGTGTGTGTGTGTGTGTGTGTGTATGTGTGTGTGTGTGTGTATGTGTGCGCGTGTTTTAGTATATCTATAAACATTTATATATATACATGCATATATACACACATATATATATATATATATATATAAATATATATATATATATATATATATAATATACGCACATATATAAAACCTTTGCAGGCGTGATGCACTTTCATACAAATCTTTAAATTTTTCCAACTGACATGCAACCGAACAGAGAAGTGGAATTCCTCTCATTAGTAGAATATCTGGAAATGTCAGGAGTTCAGGATACTGGAGGATATTAGTTTTTTTTTTTTTTTAGGTTTCCTGACTTTTTTTTTACACCTCCAGTTCACCTGTTCCTTTTTAAGCTTCATGTGATCCTAGCTCAACCCATTTAATCCTCAATAACTCCCAGACCACAGCAGGGGTCGCCTTCATCTGATTAATCCTGTAACGGTTACTCGAGTGAGGCTTTTCTTATTTCCACCGACGTCTCAGAACAAACTTAACAGAAGTCTTTCCAAGCCATTAGAACGTAACGATGGGCCTAATTTGGTAAACATTCCTTACGATTGCCGGAATGCAATCCAGGCAAGGCCGTTACCCGAACCTGCTTCCAATCTGCTTGTGGTAATGACATCGTGGATACGAGGTCCTTCCAGGCGGTATTTCACCGCCTAAATGAGGGTTTTGGAACCTAAACCTCCGCCCCCGTCCCACCCGACAACTCCCAAAACACACCCCCCCCCCTTCCCAGCCCACCAACCAAATAAAGGAGATGATGATTACTCTCACGAGCATTTGTGAAAACTCAGTATCGTTTTTTCGTATGTTGGGTTTGAGGAGAAAGACAGAACGAACGTTCTCATTCTATCAAATGGAACAGAAGTTTTATTTATTAATTATTTAATTTATTTTTTTTGTCAGTATGGTGAACCTTAGACTAAGGTAGTGAATTGAATTCAACGGTTTTGCTTAATAATTATCTTGACATTTTTTATCTAAGTTATACTAGTATATGTATCCACTTAAATATCAGGAAATAGTTACAAGAAACCTGGATCAGAATTTGTGAGACTTCTACAATTGCTGTGTGACAATAATTAAATAGCACCAAAATGTCTCTTCATCCACTAGCTGGGCATTTACAAACCGCCGTATGTCTCACATCTGATTTTCGTGTTACCCAAAATATACCTCAGTTACAGACGATAAATGGTCACCGAAACCACTTGACCTAGAGCAAGCAGGGAGCAACCGAAGGTCCACTGGAGGAACTGCAAACACTCAAACTGACGAAATAAAGAATGAATAACAGAATAGCACCAAAAATGTTTCCGTTTACGAGAAACCGCTCCTTCGCAGAGAACGGCACATAGCCGCGCGCATGATTTATCAGAGACATTTTATATTTGTCTTATATATTTGCAGGCCGCGAAGCCGCCATTAAGTTCGAAGCATTCGACCAGAGCCCAATGAAGCCAATTGGAGAAGGCAAGTGGAGGGGGGGGGGGGGCGCAATGGGATGGGGGGGAGAGAGAGGGTGGTTTCAGAAATGACCGTTACGTTGAGAGAGCCGTTGCAAAGATTCCTTTTAAAATTCTCTCTCTCTCTCTCTCTCTCTCTCTCTCTCTCTCTCTCATTTCGCCTCGGGGCGCCGAGAATATTGGTTCGCTGGAACGGTGGTTTTTAAACCTGCATTTTAGACTCATACGTATATTATATTCTCGGAAATCTTTCATTTTTATTTCATAAATTTTGTTTTATTGGTTTATTTATCGTTTTTGTTACATGATTTGCGTCTAAAGTTCCTTTTTAGAAGAAGATTCGCATCGAGAATTGGTTCACTGTCTGGAAGGTGGGTTAAACGTGCATTTTTAAACTCATACATATATATGTCATAAATTATTTCCTTTTATTCTATTACGTATGTTCATTTCATTTACTTGCTGTTTAGTTCTTCGAATTATTTTGTTTCATACACACACACACACACACACACACACATATATATATATATATATATATATATATATATATATATATATATATATATGATTTTTAAGATTTTTAAGGTCAAATGACACTCGTTGAAACAAAATGAAACAAACAACTGACTGGCTACTTAACCTACCCTTGTGTCGCTGCATATCCCTCTTGGGAGTTGGCTGAAAGTCCACGCTAAGCAAAAATAAATTCCCGTAGTTATTAAAATACACTTTTTATTTTCCAAAATTAGCTAACATTAAAATGGAATAAAATTAATTAATTCTGACTCAAAAGAAACGTTGAACTGTCATATTCCTCTCAAAATCATATTTAAGTAAGTACCCCCTCTTATCTCATTCTCTCCGACTAATCATAATCTTTCAATAAGTCAATACAAGTCAAGAGAAATCCATTTTTCTATATGGTGACTTCGAATCCATCTGAAATAAAGAGACCACAATTATGACATCACTTAACCATTAAAGTTAGTCAAAAAAGAATGTGTACCGCACCCCACTTTTCTTTCTCCAGACAAATAATTGTCACTTCAAAGGCTAACTTTTCCAAAGTTCTCTCTTACATTACCTTGTCCGACAGACCTGCAGCACCTGTTCCAGGCGTGTTCCACACTCTGTCAAACACAATCAGTAAGTCCCCCCTTAGCACTTATTCCCCAGAATAAATGTCATTTTATGTTCGTTACAAACACACACAGACACCCCGTTTGGCACACAATAAGCACACATGCTTCATGCCTGAAGCTCGTGATCTTTGAGGCGTCATTGCCCATAAAGTGCATTGGTAAGCTATCATGTCTGTTTTTCATTTCAGCATCTTCGAGGAATCCAACGTTTTGCGCTTGTCTCTAACCGGCAAGAGCTGAGGTTGACAGCTCACTACCGTGCCTTTAAGATATATATAATATATATATATATATATATATATATATATATATATTATATATTATATATATATGTATATATATATTATATATATATATATATATATATATATATATATATATATATATATATATATATATATATAAAGGTTTTTGCCACGAAGGAAAAAATGAAAAAGCGAGATAGCCGAGTACTTTCGGTCCTGTTCAGACCCTTTACTAAGGCAAACTGATTTTACAGAGGACAACATAGTCAAAAGAAGGCTTAATATCCAAACTGACACTACAAGATTAGCAATAAGGGCGATTTCACTCTAACAAAAACGAGGAAACGCCTGAGGGTAGCCACACCTTGGAGGGTACAAGGAAGCATATACAACTTAATATCATGAAATTTACACAAATTTTCCCCAAAAAAATTATTATTAATGAAAAGACGAAAGAAAATATATATATATATATATATATATATATATATATATATATTATATATATATATATATATATATCGAGCAAGAGAAAGAGGGAGAGAGAATATCGAACCAGAGAGAGAGAGAGAGAGAGAGAGAGAGAGAGAAAATATAGCTATATACATGTGGGACTAATTTATTAGTAGTTCATTTATTTTAAGGTCCTTCATAAACATCTTACAAATATATGGGTCCAAATGGTACATTCCCGGACTAAGATTTAGGTTGTTTTTATTAGTGATTTGTATAATTGCCGATTCCAGTAAATTTCTTGAAACATAATCATTAGATCTAGCAATTACAGAGGTATCACCCCAATTAATACAATGAGATTTTTGACTCAGATGGATACACAGTGCATTTGAAGTCTGTTGCATATGCTTCCTTGTTTTTTCAAAATGTACTGTTTTCTGGAAGAATAACCTTTTTACCGCGTGTGTACCCTCCAAGGTGTGGCTACCCTCAGGCGTTTCCTCGTTTCTGTTAGAGTGAAATCGCCCTTATTGCTAATCTTGAAGTGTCAGTTTGGATATTAAGCCTTCTTTTGACTATGTTGTCCTCTGTAAAATCAGTTTGCCTTAGTAAAGGGTCTGAACAGGACCGAAAGTACTCGGCTATCTCGCTTTTTCATTTTTTCCTTCGTGGCAAAAACCTTGATTTATACATAGCATCACGTTTTATATACTTCGTGATCAAGTTATTCATATATATCATATATATATATATATATATATATATATATATATATATATATATATATATATAATGAACAGAAGAACAAGTGTTTCAAAGAAATCATTTTCGGACTCAGACCGAGAACGAACCTCGGCCAAGGCGGGACCTTTACCATAATCATAAAAAAAAAAGTTTGAACCCTAAGTACTCTCCCTACGGAAACTTCACGACCCATCTGCTGCTGCGCACATTCGCATCTGCACATTGCCAGAAATGATAACAGAACCTTAATATACAAACCATCGTGTAAATCACTGGAAGATCCAGCCCACAAAGAGTCATCAATTCTCCAATGAATTTACCTCCGAGCATAAACAGCCATTCCAATAAAAGTTTGTGTAATGTGTGGGACAGGGTAAATGTTTTGAGATTTACCTGAACTTTGGGAAGGGCTCAATATGCAATTATCTCTTAAGATCCAGGGATAACTTTGGAAGAAGGCGGAAGGAAGGTAGCCAGCAAGCTCTGAATTTATGGGGAATGGGAATTTTGAGGTTTCTGGTTAAGATACAGATGAGATTAAGTAGGTATGCATAAAATGCAGGCGGGTTAATTAAGGTAGGCAATAAGTAGCGACGAGATTAAAGTATCATAAAGATGCAAGACGAGATTAAGTAGGATGCTAAGATGAAGACGAGATTAAGTAGGTATGCATAAAATGCAGACGAGATAAGTAGGTTATAACCATAAGATGCAGACGAGATTAAACTAGGTATTAAAGACGCAGCGAGATTAAGTAAGGTTGTATAAAGTGGAGAACGAGATTTTAAAGTAGGTAGTATGCATAAGATGCAGACGAGATTAAATAGTATGAAACATAAGATGCAGACGAGATTTAATGGAGAAAATGAATAAGTAAAACAGATGCATGACGCAATATGTGCGGCGGTGTTAGTTAAGTAGGTGCATAAGATGCGACGAGATTAAGATAGGTATGCATAGTAAATGCAGACGAGATTTAAGTAGGTGCATAAAATTGCAGAACGGATTAAATAGGTATACATAAGATGCAGGACGAGATTAACTAGGTATAAGTATAAAGAACGCAGACGAGATTAAGGTAGGATTTGTATAAAGATGCGAGACGAGATTTAAGTAGGTATTGCCATAAAATGCAGACGAGGATTAAGTAGGTATAACAATTACAAGATGCAGACGAGATTTAACTAGGTAATGTATAAGACGCAGACGAGTTAAGTAGGTTTGTATAAGATGCAGACGAGTATAAGTATGCATAAAAATGCAGACGAGTTAAGTAGGTGGATACATAAGATGGCAGCGAGATTTAAACTGGTAGTATAAAGACGCAGACGAGATTAAGTAGGTTTGTAAAGATCAGACGGATTTAAGTAGGTATGCATAAAATGCAGAAGAAGATTAAGTAGTATACCATAAGATGCAGACGAGATTAAGTAGGTATGCATTAAAAATGCAGGACGAGATTTAAGTAGGTATGCATAAAATTGCAGACGAATTAAGTAGGTACATAAGGATTGCAGACGAGATAACAGGTGGTATAAAGATGCAGGACGAGATTAAATAGGTGTATAAGATGCAGGACGAGATTAAATATGATGCATAAAAATTGCCAGACGAGATTAAGTAGGGTATGCATGAGAAATGCAGACGAGGAATTAATTATGCATAAGATGCAGACAGATTAAGTAGGTCTGAATAAATGCAGATTGAGATTAAGGTAGGTATACATAAGATTGAGACGAAAGATTAAACTTAGGTTGTAATAAGAAAAATGAGACGAGTATTAAATAGGTATGCATAAAATGCAGACGAGATTAAGTAGGTATGCATGAGAAGCAGACGAGATTAATTATGCATAAGATGCAGACGAGATTAAGTAGGTATGAGTAAAATGCAGACGATATTAAGTAGGTATACATAAGATGCAGACGAGATTAAGTAGGTATGCATAAGATGTAGACGAGGATTAAGTAGGTATGCATAAGATGCAGGACGAGATTAACTTAGGGTCATGTTATAAGATGCAGATGTTAGGAATAAAGAAGTCTGTGTAAAAACTTATATGGGAATATACTAGTAGAGTTATGGTAGATGAAGGAGAAGGAAAGGTAGAGAGCGGTAGAAACAGATTGTTGTCGTAGTTGTTTGTAAAGTGATACTAAATAAACCAGCGCTTTAGCCAAACCAAAAAGGTGATGATTAAAGTGAAAAATCTGAAATTTGACACATCCAGTGGGTTGTTACGATGGATCATGACAACCACTATGATTCGCACATGGGTTGCACCAGAAGCTGGAGGCGTTCAAGAGTGACCACTTATGTAAAAGTAGAGTGTATCCCAGTAAAAAATAGGGAGGAGCCCGAATTGAAAGAATAGGTTAAGAGCTCATTTGGAATCACAGAAAAGTTTAGTTAGGAACTGACCTCTGGACGCAACCCAAGTGTTCGGTTATACTCTGTTACTCTGTGTCATTTTGTGTGATAAGACAGTGAATTTGTGTGTGTTTCAATAATACGTAAGAAGAGAAACATGGTGTTTAACTTGCCCAGAATCCAATGAAAGAACTTATGCAAATTCTCCTGAGAGACTGGATAAATGAAAAGAATTGAATTAATCTAATTTCAGAATCTACAAGACGTCCAAACAGTAAGTAATCTACAATATATAACGATAAGTTCCTACGAGAGAAAAACTCAACAACAAAGAAATATAGATGAAGATTACTCCACATAACAAACTACAAGAGAAACAAATACAAACCAAGGCTAGCAAAAAAAGACTGACTAATAACAAAGAGAAAAGAAAAGAGAATAAACAACGTTACAATAACTAGATTAAGTAGGTATGCATAAAATGCAGACCAGATTTAATAAGGTATGCATAAAATGCAGACGAGATTAAGTAGGTATACATAAGATGCAGACGAGATTAACTAGGTTTGTATAAGATGCAGACGAGATTATGTAGGTATGCATAAAATGCTGACGAGATTAAGTAGGTATGCATGAGAAGCAGAAGAGATTAAGTATGCATAAGATGTAGACGAGATTAACTAGGTATGCATAAAATGCAGACGACATTAAGTAGGTATACATAAGATGCAGGCAGACCAGATTAAGTAGGTATGCAGAAAATGCAGACGAGATTAAGTAGGTAGGTATAAGATGCAGACGAGAGTAAGTAGGTATGCATATAATTCAGAAGACATTAAGTAGGTATACATAAGATGCAGACGATATTAAGTAGGTATGCATAAAATGCAGTATTCATAGTCAAGAAACAGATTAAGTAGGTATGCATAAAATGCAAGAACGAGCTCATTAGGAATCATATGCCAGGGAGAAGGGATACTGTATGTAGATGAGAAGACGAGATTGAGAAGGTATGAATTAAAAATGCAAGAAATTGACGATTAAGGTAGGTACATAACAATAAAAGCAGGACACAAATTCAGTAGGTATACACAAGATACAGGCAAGATTAAGTAGGTATGCATAAGATACAGACGAGATTAAGTAGGTATGCATAAGATGCAGACGAGATTAAGTAGGTATGCATAAGATGCAGACGAGATTAAGTAGGTATGCATAAAATGCAGAAGAGATTAACTGGGTATGTATAAGATGAAGACGAGATTGAGAAGGTATGAATAAAATGCAGATGAGATTAAGTAGGTATACATAAAATGCAGACGAGATTAAGTAGGTATGAATAAGATACAGACGAGATTAAGTAGGTATGCATAAGATGCAGACGAGATTAAGTAGGTATGCATAAGATACAGACGAGATTAAGTAGGTATGAATAAGATACAGACGAGATTAAGTAGGTATGCATAAGATGCAGACGAGATTAAGTAGGTATGCATAAAATGCAGACGAGATTAAGTAGGTATGCATAAGATACAGGCAAGATTAAGTAGGTATGCATAAGATACAGACGAGATTAAGTAGGTATGAATAAGATACAGACGAGATTAAGTAGTTTATGCATAGTGCAGAACGAGATTAAGTAGGTATGCATAAAATGCAGACGAGATTAACTATGTATAAGATGAAGACGAGATTAATAAAGGTATGAATAAAATGCAGATGAAATTAAGTAGATATGCATAAAATGCAGACGAGATTAAGTAGGTATACATAAGATGCAGACGAGATTAAATAAGTATACATAAGATGCAGACAAAATTAAGTAGGTATGCATAAAATACAGACGAGATTAAGTAAGTATACATAAGATGCAGACGAAATTAAGTAGGTATACATAAGATGCAGACGAGATTAAGTAGGTATGCATAAAATGCAGCTGGGATTAAGTATGTATGCATAAAATGCAGACGAGATTAAGTAGGTATACATACGATGCAGAAGAGATTAACTTGGTATGTATAAGATGCAGACGAGATTATGTAGGTATACATACGATGCAGAAGAGATTAACTAGGTATGCATAAAATGCAGACGAGATCAAGTAGGTCTACATAAGACGCAGACGAGATTAAGTAGGTATGCATAAAATGCAGCTGGGATTAAGTATGTATGCATAAAAGGCAGACGAGTTTAAGTATGTATGCATAAAGTGCAGGTGAGATTAAGTAGGTATCCATAAAATGCAGGTGAGATTAAGTAGGTATGCATAAAATGCAGACCAGATAAAGTAGGTATACTTAAGATGTAGACGAGATTAGGTAGGTATGCATAAAATGCAGCTGAGATTAAGTAGGTATACATAAAATGCAGTAGAGAATAAGTAGGTATGCATAAAATGCAGATGAGTTTAAGAAGGTATGCATAAAAGGAAGACGATATTAAGTAGGTATGCATAACACGCAGATGAGATTAAGTAGGTATGCATAAAATGCAGATGAGTTTAAGAAGGTATGCATAAAATGCAGACGATATTAAGTGGGTATGCATGAAATGCAGACGAGATTAAATAGGTATGCATAAAATGCAGACGACATTAACTACATATGTATAACATGCAGACGAGATTAAGTAGGTATGCATAAAATGCAAATGAGATTAAGTAGGTATGCACAAAATGCAGACGAGATTTAAGTAGATATGCATAAAATGCAGACGAGATTAAGTAGGTATACATAAGATACAGACGAGATTAAGTAGGTATACATAACATGCAGACGAGATTAAGTAGGTATGCATAAAATGCAGGTGAGATTAAGTAGGTATACATACGATGCAGACCAGATTAACTAGGCATGTATAAGATGCAGACGAGATTGAGTAGGTATGAATGAAATGCAGCTGAGATTAAATAGGTATGCATAAGATGCAGACGAGATTAAGTAGGTATACATACGATGCAGAAGAGATTAAGTAGGTATGAATGAAATGCAGCTGAGATTAGATAGGTATGCATAAAAGGTAGACGAGATTAAGTAGGTATGCATAAAATGCAGGTGAGATTAAGTAGGTATGCATAAACTGCAGACGAGATTAAGTAGGTATACATAAGACGCAGACGAGATTAAGTAGGTATGCATAAAATGCAGTCGAGATTAAGTAGGTATACATAAGTTGCATACGAGAGTAAGTAGGTATGCATAAAATGCAGACGAGATTAAGTATGTATACACAAGACGCAAACGAGATTAAGTAGGTATACATAAAATGCAGACGAGTTTAGGTAGGTATACCTAAAATGCAGATGAGATTAAGTAGGTATACATAAGATGCAGAGGAGGTTAAGTAGGTATGCATAAAATAAAGGTGAGATTAAGTAGATATGCATTAAATGCAGACGAGACTAAGTAGGTATGCATAAAATGGGGGTGAGATTAAGTAGGTATGAATAAAATGCAGGTGAGATTAAATAGGAGTACAGAAGATGCAGACGAGATTAAGTAGGTATTCATAAAATGCAGACGATATCAGGTAGGTATGCATAAAATCCAGGCGAGATTAACTAGGTATACATAAGATACAGACGGGATTAAGTAGTTATGCATAAAATGCAGACAAGATTAAGTAGGTATACATAAGACGCAGACGAGATTGACTAGGTATGCATAAGATGTAGACGAGATTAAGTAGGTATACATAAGTTGCAGACGAGATTAACTAGGTATGTATAACATGCAGATGAGATTAAGTAGGTATGCATAAAATGCAGACGAGATTAAATAGGTATACAAATGACGCAGACGAGATTAAGTTGGTATGCATAAAATGCAGACGGGATTAATTATGTATGCATAAAATGCAGACGACATTAAGTATGTATACATAAGATGCAGACAAGATTAAGTAAGTATGCATAAAATGCAGACGAGATTAAGTAGGTATACATAAGACGCAGACGAGATTAAGTAGGCATGCATAAAATGCAGACAAGATTAAGTAAGTATGCATAAAATGCACACGGGATTAAGTAAGTATATCTAGGAGGTGAAAAGAGGGGGAATGGCTAATAATATGTTTTATATGATAGTAAAGTCACATAGCTCTCTTCGCTTAGAGACAAGAGGTGGTGCACTGCAAGTTCACTTGGAGAAAAAGGTATTTGCTGAACAAGCAACTTGACTCAGAGATCGTTCCCCCGTTTGTGAGGATTGTACATTCGTTTGTACGCGTATTACAGGCCTACTAGTTCAGGGTACTTGTGGAAGACGCATTCTTTGAGACGAACGAGAATAGATCAAGTGGTTGCTCCGACTGTCGGGAGAAAACGCCCATCGAAAAGGTAGGACACATTCTATAAAAACTTAGAAAAACTGTTACCTTTTGAAAAAAGAGAGAGAAGTGTGAAAATACTCTCTTTACGTAAATACTTTGAAAAGAGTGCTGTGGGGGATGTCTATATACCTATTATCTTTATTACAGATGGGTCCGATTCCATGGTTGATTAGAAACGGGATTCTCTAACCTGACTAATAAGACACTTTTGGGTTTGGGAGTGTAACCTTAGACAGGAGGGTAGAATGTTATCTTACTCGTTTCTTTATGGGTAGATTTGGGTGTTTATGTCATTATGACTTGTTAATCATTTTGATCTATGTTATAACCAATTGCTTTGGGAAATAAATAGTATTTTTTATATTTATGCAGTCTTAATAAGCCTCGTGACATCTTACAGACAAGGTACCGTTGGCAACAGGTAAGAGTTCCCAGTTTGTGTAGTTTAGGGGATAAGGAGGGGAAAACAGTGGTTGCAGCGGTAAAATCTTTTCATATATTTTTCAAGCTGTAGGTACGCTCCGAAGGGAATGAGGACCAGGTCGAAATACGGCGGGGGTTTCGTCTTTTTTTTTTTTTTTTTGGTAGGAAAAGGGGTTATTAATCATGTTACAGGCAACTCGGGGTCTTTACTGCTGATTCGACAGAGAGAAGCTGTTCCTCAGACTTCCTCTCCCAAGCCAAGTCAGTTTCGATTTCTTGAGATTACGGAATAAAGGTGTTTCAAAAAACGTGAGGAGGAAAAGTTTAATTTTTGACATATTAAAGTGTTTCGCAGTTCGCGCATATTTGCGGTGTATATGAATTCGGTTCATGGTCATATGAAGACGTAAGTGTATTTTCAAGTTTTTTTTTCTTTCTTATTTTTTTCTTTTTATATTTTGTGGATTTTCTTTACCCTTTTGTTCATGTTCATGTTCCTTGTATTTGTGTGTGGCGAACTTACCTGAGTGGGATTTTTGCGGCGAGTCACGCCAGAGAGAGAGAGAGAGAGAGAGAGAGAGAGAGAGAGAGAGAGAGAGAGAGGCGAGTTGGCTGGGAAACATTTTGCATTCATTTTCTTTTCCTATCCCCTCCTTATTATTATTTTTTTATTGTCATTTTCGTGGGGTTGATTTTGTGATTGGGGACGGGGCTCGCTTACCTTTTGTTATCCATTATTGGGGGAAAATTTGTGTTGACTTTTCTTTATTGGGTTTAGTGTACATAAATACATTGATGTTATTGAGATCGGGGAAGCTTAGCGAAAAAAACAGCCTTGGGAAACAAGATAAAATGGCGGATGCTAAACCTACGACGCTACTACATCACATGACGAACAATACTGCTGGGGTCAGCCCATTCAAAGGGATTGTGGATGGCGTATTGTCACAGCCTGTAAATATCTTCATAGAAGGAGTTAATAACTATTTAGCGGGAAAGAATATAGTAGACGATGTAGAGGCATTCAGAGAGGCGAAAGCTTTGCTAGATTTCAATAAGGGAGACCTCAGTCATAGGTCAAGGAGTTTCCAATTTACAAAATGTCGTACCTGGACAGACTTGCAAGCATTTTTGAAAACAGCATATGGATCAAAGGAACACGGAGATATGGTGAGAGACCTTCGAGGTCTTTATAAGCTACGGAAAGGCACTAATAGCCTGGTAGTACATAGTTCAAAGCTGTTTGACACAGTGGCAGATTGGGTAGGAAAATTGAAAACATCTAAATGGGTTACAGGGGATAATCTCCCTCTAAATAATGTTCATAAACTGATCTATTTTTCCCTGCTCTTACACGAGGTACCCGATGCAATAGTGGATAGCTTTGATGAAAAGTTTGAGCCTACCTCAGACGAAGAATTACTTTCTCCTCATCATCTGTGTGCAAAAGTTGAGTATAACAAAAGATCGATCGATCAAAAGCAACAGCAGTTGCGTTGTTTCAACTGCAATAAACCAGGACATCCAAAGAAATTGTGTAGGGTTAAATATTGTGGAATGTGTAAAAGTACTGATCATTATTGGCAGTCTTGTCCATCTCAGATACGGAGAGATGCGAGGCCTGCACCTCAAGGTTCTGGTAATTATAATGTGAGAACTTCCCAGGCAGGTCAAACCAGAGGGCAAAGGGATCGGCGAAATTTTTGGAAGCCCGATCAACAAAAAGGGTACAGGTGATTGGTAAATGCCATTGTCGTCTCGTGGGGGACGCCCCAGAGCCCAAGCCTATAGTCTATGGAACAGTAGGGGATGTGGATATCCCGGTTTTTATAGACACCGGGGCATCAATAAATCTAATGGACTATAATTTGTATCAATCCATGTTCTCCAATTACCCTTTGCAGCCCTCAACGGAGACGGTGTGTGATGTGCAAGCCCATAGATTAACACCCTGGGTTGTGTTCAAATACAGTTTGCTCTCGGTGACAGAGTGTTAACAGAACCTTTTTTGGTAATAAAAGGAATTGCGTTAGGTAATAAAATCTTGTTGGGTCATCCTGCTTGTAGAAGACACAAGATTTCGATCCATGCGGGTGCTATTTGGGGGAAAAAATAACAATAGGAAAAATGGGTTATCTCATACCATATGAGGACGTGAATAGAATGGAGGACATGGAGGTTATTGAAAGAGGAGAGGTGCTCGGTGGTATTAATGGCGGTGATACAAGTTTTATGGGGAAAGGTAATGTTAAAACACACGTGGGTGATATGGGAGATGATTACGAGGGTTCTATCAGAGTTCATAGTGGTAACAATGATAACAATGGTGGTGATGATACTAATATGGATGTTATTTCTGATACTAACAATGCTAGGGATGATACTGAGGGTGGTAATTTGTATGGGGCGGTAGCAAGGGGAGATACTAACCACAAATATAGAGGTGTTTTATTTGAAGATATTATGTTACTACCAGGTTCAAAGATTATGGTAAAAGTTAAATTGAAGGAAATAAGAAAACCCACAGATGTGTGTGTTATTGAAAACAGCGAAAAGCTCAGAGGAGTTGTTAGCACGGTATCGGTGAACAGTGTATCCAGGAATGGGGTTATGTGGGTGGAGCTATTAAACTGTAATGATACAGCTAGGAGATACCAGAAAAAACACATATATAGTGGATTTCCAAGATTGGAATTGTGATAGTGGTTCTGTGGCTATCGTAGAGGGGATACCTGAGTTTTCAGAGGCAGAAATAAAATCAAGGAAACGAACATTCAGAGAACATTTGGCTAATGCGGATTATAGCGAACACGTTGAAGCGATAAGCGGGCTCTTGGCAGAATTTGGGGATACGGTAGCCTTGCAAGGTGATAAATTGGGGTTGACTAATGTGTTAGAGCATAAGGTAAATTTGAAGAGCAACTCAAAACCTATTTATATTCCTGCATATCGCATACCTTTCAAAATCAGAGAACAGGTAGAGAAAGAGGTTAATAGATGGGAAGAAGAAGGAATCATTAGACCCAGCGTGTTTCCTTACAACTTTCCCTTGTTAGTGGTACCTAAGAAAGACGGTTCGGTCCGTGTATGCGTCGATTTTAGATGTTTAAATGAGAAAACGATCCCTGACCGCTACCCAGTCGCGTGCATACCAGATCTTTTTGTCGAAATTGGGGGACATAATATTTATAGCTCAATTGATTTGGCGCAAGGTTTCTTATAGGTCCCTCTCAGCGAGAGGAGCAAGGAATATACCGCCTTTTCAGTGCCCAAGGGACACTATGAATTTACGCGAATGCCTTTCGGTTTATCGGGCAGTCCGATGACTTTTACCAGGTTGGTGTACACAGTTTTGCACGGGGTATTGGGCAAAAATGTTTTTGTGTATATGGATGACATCCTGATCGCAACGGACACGATTGCGCAACACCTGGAAGTGCTTACAGAAGTACTTAGGCCTGAGGCTTAGATTAGCGGGGTTGAAAATCAAGCTAGCCAAGTGCTCGTTCTTGAAAAAGCAGATCACATATCTAGGTCACGTCATATCTAAGGAAGGAAGGAGTTAGAGTACATGACGATAAAGTCAAAGCAATAGCGAATTTTCGCACCCCCAGATCAAAGAAAGAGATTAAGTCATTCCAGGGTATCGCCGGTTTCTTCAGGAGGTTCGTAAAAGGGTTTTCTAAGGCTAAGGCCCCACCGAATCCGTCGCGGCGCGTCGCGTGCGTCCAACACGGCTACGCGTTTTGTGCGTTTCGATCAACTGTCATAGTTCAAACACGAGTGGCCCCACACGGCGCATGAGCGTGCGTGCGTTACCGGACTAGACACACAAGGAACAATATATTTTGTTTTTAAATATCTAACTTCCCTGGTAGTTACATATATATAGCTTAATCCCGCCGATTCGTCGCGCGCACGGCAGAAATTCAAAATTCGCGGCTATCGCCGATAGACGGTCAGGTGATCATACCTGTGCTCCCTCTATGTAGGTATCTGGAACCATTCCCATTTATCCTCAGAAATTCCCTGCCGTCGTTCGAGCAGCACGTTGGAAATTCGCTCTTCTTTGTTTGGGTTTGCGCTTTACTACAATTGGTGAAGTACCCATTGCTTACTTTTTTGTTACTTAATGGCTTTCGCTGATTCAGATATCCTTAATTTGTTTACACCCGAATAAGTTTCAGTTGGTCAGTTCGACTTCTACAACTTCTTGTTTCTGAAATTGTCAGAGATGGGTTTTTTTTCCGGACTCGGTAGATGTTAAGGTTTGTCGAGTCCCGACTTCAATACAACTCTTGATCCTCATACAATAGTTAACAAATGCAGGAAGCAGATATGTACATTTGTTAGCAGATAGGATGAGTGTGTAACGTTCTCTGAGAAATAATGAAATGTATGTTTACTATAAGATGCAATTAGATTTTAATTAGAAGAACTAGATCGTATTGTGTTCTATCAGCTAGTTCTTCTGATAATCAAGCTTGTCTAACCTGTCTAATACTAATATTCCTGAGCCTAGCCCTAAGTTAAGAGTACCAGACCCACCTGAGGAGTCGTAGATAAGTTAGCCGACTATGAATGTTTTTGCGGCTAGTTCGGATTGCGTGTTAATACAATTCCTTTCTTCAGAAAGGGGACTGAATAGACAGTGCGTAGTTTGCATCGCAAATTTGGTGACAGTGTTAGTGTAGTGGAGGGTGCGCCCGTTCGTGTCTGTCACGCTCCTAGTCCTAGACCTCTTCCATGCTCCCCAACCCCTGGGAGAAGGAATGTCGACCGGCGAATGGGAGGTGAGAGATGTTAAAAAGCGAGCTGGGCGTCCCCTCGAGCGATCCTGCTGACGCATCCCAGGACGCTCTCCCTCGCCACAGGAAAGGTGAGACGAGGAAGTGTTCGGATACTTGCTCTCCTGCCAATATAAGAGGCAAGATGTCGCACAGGCGGCCGTCCCCTTTGGCAGGAGGTAAGGAAATATCGGAGGAAGAGACTTTCGGTGCTTGCGTCTTCGTCTGATGACGCAAGACCTCGACGCGGTTGGCGTCAACCCCTAGAATCAAGACCCCTCAAGAGACTCAAGTCCCCCGTAGCGTTACAGCAACCGTCGTGCAGTAATTGGAGGAGACGCATGACGCACAGCTCTTCGGAAAAAGAAGTTTAATGTATGACACTTACCTGGCAGGTATTATATATAGCTATATTCTCTGTTCCACCTGGCAGAAATTTTCAAAACTCGCGGCAATCGCTAGTAACCTATTAGTAGTTCAGGCAACCACCACCCGTTACCGTGGCGCTAGCGCTAGGAACCGTTCCCAATTGGGCCAGATTGTCTCTGCCAGCCGAACCGGCAACATTGTTGGTGGTTCCCTGCTAGATTTTCATTCTCGTTGCTGACTGATCTTGGATTTTGGTATTGTACTCGGAAACGTTAGCTTTGGCATTCGCTTTGGATTGTTCTTTAAGATGTCTGACTCGGGAAGTATGTTTAGAGTGTGTGTAAAGAGGGGTGTAAGGTAAGACTGCCGAAAGCTTCGGTCGACCCTCATACCGTTTGTAAGATGTAGGGAGAATGTGTGTACTTGGGAGAATAGATCATTGAATGTGAGAATTTATCAGAGAAGGAATGGAAGGTCTTTATGAAATACGTTGAGAGACTGGAGAAAGATCGTGTAAGGAGATCTGTTTCTCGTAGTGAGAAATCAATTCTTCGAGTAAAAGGAGTGATTGTATTTCCTCTCCAGCTCTTCTAATGTAGAATTGGTAGTTCCTTCTCCCCAGGTATCTCCTGCGCCCGCTGCTGTATCGGAGGGACACGAACGATACAAATATTGTGAAAGTGTTCGCTGCCCTTGCGTCCATGGGCGACCAGATACAGCGACTTACAGACAAAGTTAGTGCTTTCGATGTCAGTGAAAGTGTAGTGGAGGGGGTGTCTGATCGTCTCTCTCGTGCTCCTAGACCTAGACCTCTGTCAAGCTCCAGACCCAAAGGAGAAGCATGTCGACAGTCGGAAGGGAGGCGAGAGAGGTTTTGACACGGTCAGGCGTCCCTTCGAACAGTCTGTTGCAAATTCCCAGGTGTTGCAGTCGCCGCAGAAAAGGCGTAACTGGGGAAGTGTGCTCCTCGGAAGGTTCGACTTCCGAGCGAGAACGTCGGTATGCAGTGGTGTTCTCGCCCACTCAAGAGGACGTTCAGGACAATCAAATGCTCTCGAGAGACAGGTGCAAGATAGTGAGGCTTGGAGTAGTCCTGAGTTGTCATCCTCGGAAGACGGGGGAGCAGTACCGATCAAGAGGAAAAGGATTTTTCGTATAGAGAGGACGAAATCGCACTGGCGATATACTCCGTCTCGGCATGGTATTGCCTTGGGAGAAACGCCTCCATCTTCTTATGGATCCTCCCTCGTATTTTCTCCGTCGGGTAGAGTACAAGATCCGCTCTCCTTTAGGTCGCAGTCCAGCTCGTAATCCTCATCCTTCGTCGTCTACCATTCAGGAGGATGGTACGAAGCATTTCTTACGGGAAATGCAGTCCAAGTTGCAGTGTTGGTGAAGTCTGGGATGCTCCTGAACCCCAAGCATATTCGAGGCGTAAGGATGATTTTCCTTCCATTAAGTCCTCGAAAAAATTAGGGAAAAAAGACAAGGACGCGTTCGCCGAGGACGCAGGGCGCACTGGGCGTAGGAGGAAAATAGTGTCGGAAGAAGCAGGACGCAAAACGTCAGGACGCGGGACCAATGGTGGGGACGCAGGACGCAGGCGGCAGGAAGCCAGGCGTGTCTCGATGGACGCAGGACGCAGGCGGCAGGACATCGAGAGGCGGCAGGACGCAGACGCATCGGTAGCCGCAGGACGCAGGCGGCAAGACATCGAGAGGCGGCAGGACGAAGAGCTTCGCTAGCCGCAGGACGCAGGCGGCAGGACGTAGTCCGTCAACGAAGCGTAAATACGACGACGATTGCAAGATATTTCTTCAGAAGAAGAAGAGTTGGAAGTAATTGAAGAAAAGAATACAGAACCTTCTTCAGATTTATAAGGTTCTGACTTCACGTCTTATTGCTGTTTTTGAGGGGGAATTTTAAACCGACAGCTCCGTTATCCCCCTTATCACAGTTTCCAAGACTAGGACTCCAAAGAAGTTCCTCCTTCCTGAAAATTGACGATGTCAATTTCGGCAAAGAAGGCCCTTCAACGGTGAATTGACTGGATGAAGGACAAGAAAGAAGCGGGGAAAATACTCTTATTGTTTTTCCTCCAGCTAAGTTTAGCTTCTAAATCAGGAGTATGGTACGCTACTGGGAGAAAAGTCTAGGGCCTGGGGGTACCTGCCTCCTCCCAGGGGGACAGCTCACGCAGACAGGCGTTACAGTCGGCCAAGGTCTGGTGGACGTCCTCGGATTTGACCATCTATTTAAAGGGATTTTTAGGACTTTCGAAGTCTTTAATTTCTTGGATTGGTCTTGGGAGCGCTAGCGAAATTCCATAGGAGAAGAGGATTCGCAGGACTTAGAAACAGCTAAGAGCATTATGTCTGCATGGATAGGCTCTTAGAGACGGAACGAACGAGCTGGCTTCGTTATTCACAGCAGGAGTGCTTAAGAAGAGATCGCTCTTGGTTCGTTCGCCTCAAAAGGGAGTTTCTAACCTCTCAGAAATCGGAGTTACTGTATCTCCCCTTTCGAAACAGCTGTTTCCTTCAGAGGTGATAGGGATATAGCTCTATCCCTTTCGCAGAAAAGCCACTCAAGATTCTTTCTTTCTTTCTTCTTGGTTAAGAAGTTCTTTTACCAACCAAGTTGGTGAAGAAGACGCCAAAGGAGACTAGGACCGTCGCAACAGCCCTTTCAGGAAGAACATTCGCTCGACCGCCTTTAGGGGTAAGAGAGTACCAGCGAAAAGAGGAGCCAAGAACCCCTCTAAAAGAATGAGAACTCGGTCCTCCAGACGACAGTGGGAGCCAGACTTCAAGTTTTTGGAAGTCTGGCAACAAATTGAGGCAGATCCCTGGGGCTGTCAACGTAGCTCGGGAAGGTACAAGATTTCCTTTCGTGAAAAGACCCCTCTCGCAACAGCTCCGAGAGCCCTCGGGGCAAATTACAACGTTAGAGAAGAAAGCGGCTCTGTGGGAGCAAGTAGCTTCCATGCTAGAGAAAGGAGCAATAGAACCTGTTCTGGATCACGAATTCTCCGGGATTTTACAAACCGTCTGTTCCTGGTTGCAAAGTCCTCGGGAGGTTGGAGGCCAGTGTGGACGTAAGTCAACTGAATCTTTTCGTAGAAAAGACCAAGTTCACTATGGAGACGGAACGATTTCAGTAAAAACTGGCAGCGGTACGTCCAGGGGACTGGATGGCGACTCTGGACTTACAGAGCATCTTTCATATGTCCGATTCAATCAGGAAGCAGGAAGTATCTAAGGTTTGTGATTCAGGACAGGGTCTTTCAGTTCAAGGCCCTATGCTTCGGCCTTTTGCACAGCCCCTCAAGTATTCACGAGGATGATGTCCAATGTGGCGAGATGGCTACATTTAAGAGGGGATCAGAGTGTCTTTGTATCTGGACGACTGGTTGATAAGATCCCAGTCGAGAATTCAATGTCTGGAGGAGTAAGTCAACATTGGACTTAGCAAAAGACCTAGGTATGGTAGTGAATATGGGAAAGTCCCGTTTGCAGCCACACAACAGATAGTATTTGGGGAATTCAGATATCGGCAGTGACTTTTCGGGCTTTTCCGTCCCCCGAACGGCAAGCCCAATGCAGTCCAAGAAGGTGCAGGATTTTCTAAAGAAAGACCGATGCTCTGCAAGAGAGTGGGGATGGAGTACTGGGCACACTCTTCTTCAATAGAGAGGTTCATTTCTTAGGAAGACTGCACATGAGACCTCTTCAGTTTTTTCCTGAAGGATTCATGGCAAGAAAATCGCAACCGGATCCACCTTCCAGTTTCTAATTCGACCGAAGTAAAGGAGGAATTAAAGTGGTGGCTAACACCCCAGGCAGGTTAGCAAGAGGGATGTCGCTTCAGCAGGAAAAGAACCCAGACTCGTCTTGTTTTCCGACGCTCGGACGCGGGTTGGGGAGCGACATTAGGCCCTCAAGAGGTGTCGGGACTTTTGGAACAAGGACGAAAAACAAGTGGCCACATAAACAGAAGGAACTGTTGGCAATTTTTCTTGGCTTTGAAGCACCTTTCAGAGAGTTGATTCGAAACAAGACAGTGCAGGTCAACTCGGACAACACCACGGCTCTGGCATATATTCGGAAAGCAACGGGGGAACTCATTCTTTTCCCCTTTCACAATCTGGCAAAGAAATTCTGCTTTGGGCAGAAGAGGAAAAGGTCGTGATACTCACCAGGTTTATACAAGGAGAGAAGAACGTGGGTGCGGACCTGTGAGCAGGAGAGAGCAACTTCTCTCGACGGAGTGGACGTTGCACATGGAGGTTTGCCAGAGCCTGTGGAAGTTGTGGGGGGGGGGCCCCGTCCGGTAGTGGATCTGTTTGCGACAGCCAGCAAACAAAGAGATTACCAACATATTGCTCTCCGATTCCAGACAGGAAGCAGTGGCGGTAGATGCATCCTGATGGATTGGTCAAACTTAGATCTGTACGCTTTTCTCCGTTTCAAGTGCTGGGGAAAGTGATGAAAAGAAGTTCAGGGAGAGCAAAGGAAACGGGATGATCCTTACCCCTAAAGCCCCGTTTTGGCCGCCCAAAGTGGTTTCACAGAGGTACTGGAATGGACGGTAGATAGCCAAGGACGCTTCCTCTAAGAGTTAGATTTATCAAACAACCCCACTTCGACAGGTTGTTTCACAAGAATACCCTCGCTCTGGGTCTGACTGCGTTCAGACTATCGAACGTCTGTCGAGCGAGGGATATTCTAGAGAGGTGGCCAGTGCAGTGGCTAGAGCCCGAAGAACCTCCACAATCACGGTGTATCAGGTCGAAGGTGGACAAATTTCCGGGGGAAGTGGTGTAAAAAACAGGAAAGGGTGTCTTCATCCAGTACCTCTGTGACCCAAAATCGCAGATTTCCTTCTTTACTTGAGGAAGGATTTACACTTGTCAGTTGTTTCGACAATTAAAGGTATAAGAGTATGCTAACCTCAGTGTTTAGACAAACAGGGATCTAGACATCTCGAATAAACTTAGATCTGAGAGATCTGATTAGGTCGTTTGGGACGAAGAAACAATCGAAGGCAGGCCACCTGCGTGGAACCTGGATGTGGTCTTGAAGTATTTAACTTCTAGCAAATTCGAACCGTTAGAGGAATCCTCTCTGAGAGATCTTGCTAAGAAGACTATCTTTTTTAGTAGCATTAGCAACTGCTAAAAGAGTTAGTGAGCTTTCAGGCCATACGAAGAAGGGTGGGATGGAGACACGCAATGCAGTGTGTTCATTCCAAGAAGGTTCTTGCCAAGAATGAGGATTCAGCTAATCCTTGGGCCAAGATCCTTTGAAGTTTTGGGTCTAGCTGAATTGGTCGGTAACGAGCAAGAAAGAGTTTCTGCCCAGTGAGAGCGTTGAGATGTTATATGGAAGAACAAAAGAGTTATCAGAGGGAGGTCTGATGCTCTGTGTTCAGTAAGACCCCACTAGGACCCATGACGAAGAACGCTTCTAGCCTTCTTCATGAGAGTTAATTAAAGAGGCTCATATGTTGTGTGAAGAGCAGAGCTTGGTATTTTAAAAGTGAAGGCTCATGAAGTCAGGGCAGTGGGCGACTTCATTAGCGTTTAAAAAGAATTGTTTAGCCCTCAAGGAGATTATTGAATCAACATATTGGAGAACTAAATTCAATATTTGCGTCTCATTATCTTAGGGACGTTCAGACAACCTTCGATAATTGTCAGACGCTAGGTCCATACTGTCCCGGGTACGTATTGGGCAAGGAGTTTCCTTACCCCCATAACTTTGTTTAAGCTAGTGTTTTTATTAGGTATGGTGTGTGTTTTTTTGAGTCGTCTGAGAAAAGGGGCGGTACTTTCTCAGCGTTGGTTGGTATTATCTGGTGATGGTGTGTGTGTAGTTCAGGTAAAAATAATCTGTTACTAGCTTTGAATGCCGTGGCATAAGAGGGCTGTAAGGGATCTGTCAACACATTGGTCACGTCCAGTTGTCAGTTCCAGTCTTAGCTTCTTCATGCTCCCAACCCCTGGGAGAAGGAATGTAGACCGGCGAAGGGAGGTGAGAGATGTTAAAAAGCGACGCGGGCGTCCCTCGAGCGATCCTGCTGACGCATCCCAGGACGCTCTCCCTCGCCACAGGAAAGGTGAGACGAGGAAGTGTTCGGATACTTGCTCTCCTGCCAATATAAGAGGCAAGATGTCGCACAGGCGGCCGTCCCCTTGGCAGAGGTAAGGAATATCGGAGGAAAGGAGGACTTTCGGTGCTTGCGTCTTCGTCTGATGACGCAAGACCTCGACGCGGTTGGCGTCAACCCCTAGAATCAAGACCCCTCAAGAGACTCAAGTCCCCCGTAGCGTTACAGCAACCGTCGTGCAGTAATTGGAGGAGACGCATGACGCACAGCTCTTCGGAAAAAGAAGTTTGCTTTACATCGGTGCATGCTTCTCCTCCTCCCCCAGACTGGGAGGTGTCTCATGGAGCGTCTCCACCTTGTCGACAAAAGATCACTACTAGTGTCTCCGAAGCGGTAGATGGGCGCCGGGCGGGCAGTGCTGCCTTCAGTTATTCCCCAACAGCAAGAGGTACCGCAAGCAGCTTTCTTGTCAAAGCTTCAGCAGTCCATTACGTCTCGGTTTTGATGTCTACAAGTCGCATGGACTAGCAGGTGAAGCGCGACCGATAAAACACAAGATAAAACCGCAGTTAGCACAGCGTGACGCTAACAGACGGCAAGACGAAGACTCGCTGCAGGTTGCAGCGCTCTTAGACACTCACAGCAACCTACACCTGTGACGAAGCAGACGCAAGCATGACGCACGCAACCAGGCTCCCTCGCAGCTTACCGGACGTGTGACGAGAAATGACAAGGATCGTGACGCTCCCTCGCAACAGGCTGGACGCACGCAGGACGCACGCAGCATGCTCCCTCGCAGCAGGTTGGATGCATGCATGACGCACGCAAGTAAAACGATGCGCGTGATTCCCCCACTCGTTCGACATCGGAAATCGCCAATACTTTGGATGAGATATCAGAGGAGGAGACGCAAGAAACTCTTCATGCGGCGGATCTGAAAAGATTACTTGCGGTATTGGCGGACTTATATCCGAATATTTTTCAGCAGGCTGTACCTCGGAGCCCGCCTTCACAGTTTATAAAGGGTAGACCCCAGAAATCTTCCTCCTTCAAGAATGAGGTCTCCTCTGCCTTAGCCCAAAAGGCAATGCAGGACTTTATATCTAAATCCCCGATAATGGTTTTCATGATAATCGGGAACCTCGCCGAATGCTTGAATTCCTGGAATTTCTAGCGTTTGTAAGAAGAACTGCTACTGAAGTAAGGATACCTCTCAGTAGACGACCAACCCTGGAATACAGAAGAACGAACGCGAATATCCAGTTTGACTTGAACTTTCGTCTTCGGGTTTTCTGTTTTCACTATTGAAGTTTTCCTTAGGGGAAAACTTCTCCTTCACTCTCTTGAATAAGAGAAGGAAGGGTGTAGATTTCCAATCCTTATTCTCATTCCTCTAAGGGTAAAGAATTTAGGATGGAATTCGTTGTACAGAAACCTACAAATACATGACGTATATTACCCTCGACACATGATTCTGTTAAGCAGTTGAATTGTCCGGGGGTTAGTCACATACCGTAGTTAATTCTACGGTTTGTGACCGAGACGGCTAGTATCCTAATGGAACTGCAATTCGGGACTGTCTGCATCTTCCCAGGAGTTACCAGTTTCGATTTTTCAGATACTTATGGTATGGTCACGACACCACCACCTCAGTTTTATGTTTTTACCGAAATCCGTTTTCGTTTAAATATAATTGCTCAAGCATAATAGATCCTTTTTTTTTAACGCTCGATTATTCTAGCCGAACGCATTCCTTCGAAGAATGGATTACCTGGCAAAAAACTCAGGATAGCGAGTGAGCAAGAACCACTGAGTAGGGGACTACAGCAAGACAACCTAGTTCCAGCTGGCTCTCCGAGATGCATTGTCCGGATATGTGTCTCTCCCATACAAGGATTGACTAACGAACCTTTTCTCTGTCCAACAATTATCGGACTTACGTCTCTGATTAACGGGGATTCTCGCATACATGAATGACATCTGCATCCCCTTGAATATTGCGAGAATTTGCAACAGAGATATATATTCTGGAATCTTTCATCTTTATGTTTACCGCACGGTAACAGAAGTCTTTACTAGTCTCACGCTGCATCGCATTGCGATAATGCGGAATTATTTCTTCAGACATCTGAGTTTGTCGTCAAAATATCTCTTATTCGGAGAGGTGCAATTGTTTATTGTTCACCGGAATTGACAGATATATTACGGAAGACATCGCCTGCTCCCCGACCTGCCAGCTCTACTTCCAAATAATCAGCCCATGAGAAGTAGTACTTCTCTGTTTTTCATTACTGGGAACCGCCCCGCTTTCATTACAACTACAATCCCTCACCTTACAGCAATGAAATAGCTGTTAGCGTTTTCAGTCCTTTATAAGCACAGGTTCAGAACCTTGAGAATCCTTCTCTCGATTCGGCTGTGAAGACGTAGTTTGCATTCACTTTCCACCTTCGTCTTCAATTGAACATAATGTTGTTTTCGTTTTTAGCTGAGATTCAACTACTATGAGAATGTCTTGCCATTAAGAACCTCGGTCTCTAGAGGGCAATTGACTTTCGCTTATTGGGCACATGCCTTAAGAGATCACGTGACTTGCTCGGATGCTTGGACAACTTGCCTCATTACCGAACGCTGTCAGTAGGCAGTTGTCAGAGCGCCCGATTCAGTTACGGTTTATGTTGTGGTCTCAATAGGTTGTTCCAGAACAATCAGTTGAGTTGGTGGCACGACACCAACAAGCTACAAGAAGGTTTCGAACTTCAACAGAAGAACCCCGACCTAGTGTTGCATTCAGACGCATCGGACGTGGGGTGGGGTGCAACACTAGGGAATGACGGGATCTCTAGTCTATGGCAAGATCAAAGTAGTTCAGGTCAACGCAGACAACACCACGGCGTTGGCCTACATAAAGAAGCAGGGAGGCACTCGTTCGGACTCCTTTTACGAGGCAGCAAAGGATCTCTTATTGTGGGCGAAAGAGTGGAACATTACTCTTCTAACTCGCTTTATAGAAGGAGAGAAGAACGTCAGGGTGGATCTCCTCAGCAGAGAAAGACAGGTTCTCACGACGGAGAGGGACCCTGCATCACGAGGTATGCAGCAGACTGTGCAATCAGTGGGGAGAACCGTCTATAGACCTCTTTGCGACGCAGAGAACAAAGAGGTTACCTGTTTACTGATCTCCAGTCCCAGACCAGGAAGCAGTGGCAGTAGACGCCTTCCTCATGGATTGGGAAGGAAGACACGTACGCCTCCCCCCCATTTAAGATCCTAGACTGAGTCATGAAGAAGTTCAGGGAATCGAACAACGTCTGCATGACCCTGATAGCTCCGTTTTGGCCCATGAGACCCTGGATCACAGATGTGATGGAGTGGCTAGTAGACACCCCCAGATCGTTACCGTGTCGGAACAATCTACTCAGACAGCCACATATAGAGAGACAACATCAAAATCGCCTCTCTCTCAATCTAACTGCCTTTCGACTATTGAAAAACTGGCAGAGCGAAGGGCTTTTCGAGGGAAGCTGTAAGAGCAATCGCGAGAGCGAGGAGGACGTCCACAATCAAGGTGTACCAGTCAAAGTGGGACGTGTTCAGGAAATGGTGCAGAATTAACAACATTTCCTCTTTCAGTACCTCTAACTCAACTAGCAGATTTTCTGTTACACTTAAGAACCCAAGAGAAACTAGCAATATCAACTATCAAGGGATAACGCAGCATGCTAGCCTCTGTCTTCCGTCACAGAGATTTTGACATGTCGGGAGACAAGGATCTCTCGGACCTCATAAGGTCCTTTGAGACAGTTAAGAGCAAGAATAACCCAACCCCCTCTTGGAATTTAGATGTTGTTCTGACTTTTCTAACCTCGAGCTGGTTCGAACCCCTCGACAAGGCTTCATGGAAGGATCTCACCAAGAAGACCCTATTCCTGGTTGCGTTGACAACGGCCAAGAGGATAGGAGAGTTGCAAGAATGTAGGCTTCAATGGGGAGAACGCAGTCTGCTCGCTGCAACTAGGTTTTCTCGCCAAGAATGAGAATCCTTCTCACCCATGGCCTAGATCCTTTACCATACCAGGGTTATCTCAGTTAGTAGGACAGGAAAAGGAGAAAAGCCTTTGTCCAGTTAGAGCCCTAAAGTATTATCTACAGACAACCAAAAACTTAAGAGGACAGACAGACAACCTCTAGTCCTTGGTAAAGAAGCCTTCACTACCTGTGCCAAAGAACGCGCTGGCGGTCTTTGTCAAGGATTTAATAAGGGAAGCTCACCAGAATTTTGATGAGAAAAGCTTCCCAATACTCAAAGTCAATGCGCACGAAGTAAGAGCTGTGGCGACTTCGAGGGCGTATAGACACAAGTCGATGGAATCGATCTTGGAAGTGACATTCTGGCGAAGCAAGTCAGTCTTTGCAGATTGCTACCTTAAAGACGTACAGACCCAATATGAGGATTGTTGTTCCCTAGGGCCGTACGTTGCCTCCGGCGCCGTAGTTGGAGAAGGTACAACTGCCTCTAACCTATAACCTTATTTATACCCTTGCTTTTTATTGAACTTGACCTCACAGGCTGTCTGTGAAGGTTGTTGCAACCTTCCACACTGGGGTGAAAGTCTAAGTTACGTTTTATGGAGTGTGTTTTAGTGTGTTAGTTGGTCAGGTGGTCAGCTCATTGTCCATGGCTTTGCCAGGATAGCAAGGGTGGTGGTCTAGTCAGGTTAAGGTCGAGGACCGTCTGACAGCCCCACAGAGACTTTCTACAGCCCCCTGGGTGGATCGCTGGGTCTCTCAAGGAATGCAGGCTAATGAGGCAGAAAAAACTTCGAAGCCAGCTTCCTTATCAGGTATGAACCAGATTATTGGTACAGCTAATTTGTTGTGATCAATAATTTTACGAATTCCCAACGGTGCTGCGGTTCTCTGACCCACCACCAAAGGTGCCAATCAGCTATATATATGTAACTACCAGGGAAGTTAGATATTTAAAAATGTTATTTTCATTTTAAAATAAGTTTTTAAATATACTTACCTGGTAGTTACATATATAAAAGGTCCCTCCCTCCTCCCCTCTGAGAACAGAGGCATGGAATTTCTGAGGATAAATGGGAATGGTTCCAGATACCTACATAGAGGGAGCACAGGTATGATCACCTGACCGTCTATCGGCGATAGCCGCGAATTTTGAATTTCTGCCGTGCGCGCGACGAATCGGCGGGATTAAGCTATATATATGTAACTACCAGGTAAGTATATTTAAAAACTTATTTTAAAATGAAAATAACATTTTTAGCCGCACGTGGACGTGCGTCTCCGAGCTGGGGTCCGCATGAAGGAAGAAATTGTGGTAGACCTACAACAACCTGCATTTGAACCACCTGCCCAATTTTGAGTTATAATCAAATGTGATGATTTGTGGTTATGATAAAGGATTAAAGTATTTTTTTTTATTATATTCTAATGGATAGATTTATGTAAATATCTTTGGTTCAGAAGTTCCTGTATCAAAGTGTCAGTTCACACACAATTCTACTTATCTTAATTTTTGTATTAAATAAAATAAAGCGCAACTTTACAAATTTCGAAATCAGTAATCCTACCCTCAGAGTTACTACAAGTTTCTTACGTTGATACGGATCTTCTGTAATTGGTATCAAATTTTGATATTCAAGATATAATGCCCTCGTGAATTAAGTCAAGGTTTTCGGCGTTATCCGACAAAAAAAAAAAAAAAAAAAAAAAAACTTGTCTGGACGCTATCGTAACTTATGAAAGAGTTTTGCATATTCTCCACTCTTTCCTCTTCTAAATTTATGTCATACGTCCAGACTTTCCTACTGTTCAACCCCTCTAATTTGGTTGACAGCACCGAGTCAGAGGAAAACCTCGCGCGCTCCCTTCATAACGGCAAGTACTGCTGAAGTTTGAATTGTCCGTCTTATAACCGTCACTCGTTTGTTTGGTTGGGCCACACGCGCAGAAGACGGACACGCTCGTAGACGGATAGCCGTGTTGGACGCACGCGACGTGCCGCGACGGATTCGGTGGGGCCTTAGCCTAACATAGCAGCTCCCCTAACTGATGTGTTGCGGGAAGACGTTCAATTTCAATGGAAGGAACCCCAGGCGGAGAGTTTTCAAAAGCTTAAAGACGCGCTAATGAATCCCCCGGTTTTGAAGTTTCCAGATTTTAAGGAACCTTTTACATTAGTGACTGATGCAAGCCAAGAAGGTATAGGTGCTTGCCTTATGCAAAAGTTTGATAGGAAATTTCATCCTAGTTCAGGACAAAAGGCAGCAAAGAGAAGTCCATGGCCACCATAGATAAGGAAGCCTTTGCAATTGTGTCGAGCTTAGTTCATTTTAAAATGTTACTGATGGGGAATAAAGTAGAAGTTCTTACAGACCACAAACCATTACTCGATCTTTTTAATAAACCCGATTTGTCTCCCAAAAGAGCTCGATGGTTTTTAACTATCAGAGATTTTGATGCAAAGCTCAAATATATAGAGGGCAAATTTAATGTTGTTGCTGATGCTCTCAGCAGGAGTTTTCATGACGCGGAAGGTTTCCAAGTCGCGCAGGTCACTAGCAAAGCCATACAATGGGATATACCTCTCATAGAACTAAGGCAAGATGAAGACGAGATTTTAGCAGATGCGAAAGCGTTTCTGAGAGGGGAATTAGTCAGGAAACGTTATAGCTTGCCTTTTTCGAGTTTGGAGTTAGAAGGTAATCTATTGGTTAGGAAAATTAAATATAAGTTGAGAACCAGTGAAAATAAAGGAGATACGACACAGATCGTAATTCCGAAAGTCCTAATTCCAGTGGTTTTAGATATAGTTCATTGCAGGTTCGGTAGTCCTCACTTGGGAATAGAAAAAACATATGATGAGGTTCGTGCTAAATACATTTGGAAAAATATGGGTAAAGATGTGGAAAATTTCGTAAGGAATTGTATGGTGTGCAACGCATGTAAACCTGCCAGGACAACGTCATGCAAATTAGGATCGTATCCCATACCGAGTAGGCCTTTTCAGAGAATACATATGGATGTCTTAGGGAATTTCTGTGAGTCTAGATATACGAACAAGTACTTGCCAGTGATAATAGATGAACTTACAAGGATAGTATAAATTTTCCCACTTAAGCATAAAACAGCCGAAGAAGTAGCCATAGCGTTTTTCAATGGTATCGTTCGCAGATATGGTTCACCCGAAGTTCTATTAACCGACAATGGGAGGGAATTTGTGAACAAAACCTTGGAGTGTTTAGCTGAAGTCATGGGGATACAGAGAGTAACAATTATTCCATACAGACCCAAGGCTAATGGGTTGTGCGAACGAGCAAACAGGAAAGTGCTCGAAGCGCTCAGAAAAATGGTACGTGGTAATGATAGAAATTGGGACAGATATATTAACGTTGTTAGACATAGCACATTTGATTTGCTAACTACGCCTCACCAGGGGGAGGATACGGTTGAAGCGCTGATATCCACAGCGAGAGAGAGATACGTATGTCTCAGCCGTAATCTCGAATCCACAACCAGAGATATGGTTCAGAAGAGTATTAGTAAATCATCTGATCCCAAGATCAATGTCGGTGATAAGGTATTTTTAAAACTTAACGTGAGAAATGAGTTAAATTACAAACTAGGCCCGAAGTTTGGAGGTCCTTTTAAAGTCATTGAAGAAAAAATTGGAAATAGGTTTGTAGTTTTAAATGAACGAACAGGTCAGTCGAGGCTAACACATATCTCGAAATTGAAAAGAATTGGTTGTGGCAATTAATATATGATCGCGCAATTGCATTCATTTTTCCTTTTTTTTTCTTGTTATCTGTTTTTGTGATTTGATGACAGAATGGCTTCACATTTTTTTTCCTTCTCCTTTATTTCCTTCTAATGTTTTTTCTCTTATATGTAAATCTGCGGCGTTTTGGCGTAAGATTTCGGGGTTAATATTTTTCGGCAAATTTTTGCTTTAGCTGAGAAACGGGATGGTCTTTTTGGCGTGGGGTCAGTAATTAAATAGAGGAATTATTCATATCACCTGAGTGGTGTTATTATTGAGATGATGATTTATATATAATGAGATGGTTCTGCGGAGTGTGCTTACGAAGTTCAGTACTAAACATTTTTTTTTGAGAGTCACGAGTTTCTAGCGTCGCGGGTCTGAATATGCTGCAATGCGAAGCACCTGACGTGTTCATAGGTGGGTTTCTTTTTTGCTAAGGTTGCTGTAAGGAGTCCGGTTGCGAATCTTCCTTTTGGAATTGATTACTCGGGGATTTGCACTGTTTTCGGAGATGCTGATTATGGCATTTCACGAGGACGTGTCATGTGAGGGGATTTTTTTTTTTTCTGGTCTTTTCTGGTTGATAGGGTTGCTGCGCTAGCAGATTCTGTAACGGTACACATTCCGTTTTGGGAAAGAAGTTGAATTATATATGTTTTTTTTCTTAACGTCGTCCGAGAAGATTAAACAACTGATCGTTATCTTTTTTTTTTCTCTTATGTGCGCTGTGTAATGGGGAGGGGAAAGTTCACTTATTATTGTTGTATTATCTTATTTTTATTTATTTATTTTTTTCTCTCTTTTTTTCTTTTCTTACTAGAGATGTTGCAATGAGGGTTAAGCTCTAAATAGCATTTTTCTTTTAGATAGAAGATATAATTTGTCAGGGTATGTGAGTTGGATAGAAGGGGTGTTCGGCATTATATTTTATGGAGGCTAGTTGTATAAACCATAAAGGGGTTTTTGCTGTTAGACTTTATGGGTTCTCTTTTGATAGTGTGTTTGTCAGATATGGGATTATTTGTGAGAATTCAGTAGGTAAAGATTATATTTGGTTTAGCGAGGAATTTTTTTAAAATATTTGATTAGTAGATTGAATATATTAATTAGTGACGAATTTGTGGGGTAAAACAAGACTTTAGTTATTTTATGACCATGTCGACCTTTTAAATACAGACACACAATGACTGGAGAATTCCCAACTCTACGTGAGGATGGCAAGGGAGACGACTTCGTTGTACAGTACCAGAGGTTGAGTCAAGTCTACACACGAATGGCATTTTTGTGGACTGCCTTGGCAAAAGATGAGATGTCTTCGATATAATTTCTAGGATAAATCAGGAATCTACAGTCTTCGATGAGGCGGGTGCGAGTAGCACTTGCATAGAATAACGGGGTGGTGACCATGTTTACTTCAGTAGAAAACTTTGAATCTACTGTTTCGCGACGGGAGGGTGTTGTATACACTCATGAGGGTCGCAGACGCTGAATAATGGCGCGTGCTGAGTTGTTTCGAGTTGGTTTACGTACTACACCTGCATCTACAACAATTCACTCGTTCTACAGGGATCCCAGCTGTTTGACGGTTCCTGCAGGATTCTTACAGACTTCTTCATGGTACTTAGTCGGCGTGTCTACAACTCGTCAATCAAGGTGTTTCACCGACACCTATATGGAAGCCATAAGGCGGTTCGAATCCCGCCTACAGTGGAGTCCGTTACAGTCCCGCCGCTCGAAGATAGTGGCGAAGATGAACCTTTTTTTATCGATGACCGTTATACTATACCAATAGTAATGGTCATGTTAGGCGCTATACTGATCGCCATTTGTGTGGTTGGAGTTCTTAAACTTTTATGCATTCGACGAAAGCACAAGTGCTCCGGCAACGGAGGTGGCTCTAAGTCATGTGGTAAATTGATACATTGTACATTAGTTGCCGATGTGGTGTGCGACGGGAGTGCACTATTTTCTTTTTTGAGCCAGCCTCTGGTTTTATATATATTGTAAGACGCTTGTGTGTCTAGTGGGCAGGCGGGAGCTAGCATGGGGTAGCCGAGCTCCTCTAGGAGGTGAAAAGAGGAGGAATGGCTAATAATATGTTTTATATGATAGTAAAGTCACATAGCTCTCCTCGCTTAGAGACAAGAGGTGGTGCACTGCAAGTTCACTTGGAGAAAAAGGTATTTGCTGAACAAGCAACTTGACTCAGAGATCGTTCCCCCGTTTGTGAGGCATGTACATTCGTTTGTACGCGTATTACAGGCCTACTAGTTCAGGGTACTTGTGGAAGACGCATTCTTTGAGACGAACGAGAATAGATCAAGTGGTTGCTCCGAGTATCGGGAGAAAACGCCCATTGAAAAGGTAGGACACATTCTATAAAAACTTAGAAAAACTGTTACCTTTTGAAAAAAGAGAGAGAAGTGTGAAAATACTCTCTTTACGTAAATACTTTGAAAAGAGTGATGTGGGGGATGTCTATATACCTATTATCTTTATTACAGATGGGTCCGATTCCATGGTTGATTAGAAACGGGATTCTCTAAACTGACTAATACGAGACCATAAGACACTTTTGGGTTTGGGAGTGTAACCTTAGTCAGGAGGGTAGAATGTTATCTTACTGGTTTCTTTATGGGTAGATTTGGGTGTTTATGCCATTATGACTTGTTAACCATTTTGTTCCATGTTATAACCAATTGCTTTGGGATATAAATAGTATTTTATATATTTATGCAGTCTTAATAAGCCTCGTGACATCTTACAGACAGGGCACCGTTGGCAACAGGTAAGAGTTCCCAGTTTGTGTAGTTTAGGGGATAAGGAGGGGAAAACATATACATAAGATGCAGACGAGATTAACTAGGTAGATTAACTAGGTATGTATACCATACAAACGAGATTAAACAGGAATGCACTTAATGCATTTGAGATTAAGTAGGTATGCATAAAATACAAACGACATTAAGTAGGTATAAATAAGATGCAGACGAGAATAACTAGATATGTATAAGATGCAGACGAGATTAACTAGGTATGCATAAGATGCAGACGAGATTAAGTATGTATACATAAGACGCAGACAAGATTAAGTAGGTATGCATAAAATGCAGACGAGATTAAGTAGGTATACATTAAATGCAGACGAGATTAACTAGGTATGTATAAGACGCAGACAAGATTAAGTAGGTATGCATAAAATGCAGACGAGATTAAGTATGTATACATAAGACGCAGACAAGATTAAGTAGGTATGCATAAGATGCAGACGAGATTAAGTAGGTATACATAAAATGCACACGAGATTAAGTAGGTATGCATAAAATGCAGGTGATACTAAGTAGGTATAGATAAAATGCAGATTAGATTAAGTAGCTATACATATCATGCAGACGAGATTAACTATGTATGTATAAGATGCAGACGAGATTAAGTACGTATGCATAAAATGCAGGTGAGATTAATTAGGTATGCATAAAATGCAGACGAGAATAAGTTGGTATGCATAAAATTCAGACGAGATTAATTAGGTAAGCATAAAATGGAGACGAGATTAAGTAAATATGCATGATATGCAGACGACAGTATGGTTATACATACGAGATTTAAGTAGATATGCATAAAAAAACAGACGAGATTGAGTAGGTATGCATAAAATGCAGACAAGTTTAAGTAGGTATACATAAGATACAGACGAGATTAACTAGGTATGAATACCATGCAGACGAGATTAAGTAAGTATGCATAAAATGAAGACGAAATTAAGTAGGTATACATAAAACGCAGGTGAGATTAAGAAGGTATGAATAAAATGTCGACGAGATTAATTAGGTATACATAAGATGCAGACGAGATTAACTAGGTATGTATAACATATATACGAGATTAAGCAGGTATGCACTTAATGCAGTTGATATTAAGTAGGTATGCATAAAATGCAGACGACCTTAAGTAGGTATAAATAAGATTCAGACGAGATTAAGTAGGTATGTAAAAGATGCAGACAAGATTAAATAGGTATACATAAGATGCAAAGGAGATTAGGTAGGTATGCATAAGATGCAGACGAGATTAAATAAGTATGCATAAAATGCAGATAAGGTTAAATAGGTATACATAAGATGTAGACGAAATTAAGTAGGTAAGCATAAAATGCAGACGAGATTAAGTAGGTATGCATAAGATGCAGACGAGATTAAGTAGGTATACATAAGTTGCAGACGAGAGTGAGTAGGTATGCATAAAATGCAGACGAGATAAAGTATGTATACATAAGACACACACAAGATTAAGTAGGTATGCATAAAATGCACACGAGAATAACTAGGTATGCATAACATACAGACGAGATTAAGTAGGTATACATAAAATGCAGGTGAGATTAATTAGGTGTGCATACGATGCAGACGAGATTAAGTAGGTATACATAAGATGCAGACGAGAATAGCTAGGTATGTATAACATGCAGAGGAGATTAAGTAGGTATGCATAAAATGCATAGGAGATTAAGTAGGTATACATAAGATGCAGACGAGATTAAGTGGGTATACATAAGAGGCAGACGAGATTATGTAGGTATGCATAAAATGCAGCTGGGATTAAATAAGTATGCATAAAATGCAGACGAGATCAAGTAGGTATGCATAAAATGCAGACATGATTAAGTAGGTATGCATAAAATGCAGGTGAGATTTAGTAGGTATGCATAAAATGCAGGAGAGATTGAGTAAGTATACATATGATGTAGACAATATTAACTAGATATGTATAAGATGCAGACGAGATGAAGTAGGTATGCATAAAATGCAAACGAGATTAAGTAGGCATGAATAAAATGGAGGTGAGATGAAGTAGGTATGCATAAAATCCAGACGAGTTTAAGTAGGTCACATCTACAGATGATAGGCAGGAGGATCGAGTCCAACCCTTGCCGACATCCATAAATTTTTTCAGGGCAAAGGTCTCGTGAGGTCGGTTTTAACAAAATATGTACGAATAATTATTCACTTATTTTGCATTTTTTGAAAAGTAATTTAAGATCCTTGAAATTTTTTATGATGGCGCTATTCAAAATTGGTCCTTTCTGTTAGCGGTAGCTGTCGCCGATTTCGTCGACTTTATAACTCCTGTTTAATCATTAATATTATCTTAATGTCAGCAATATGTTTTTGTATTTATTACAGTGTAGATCTACAAGGTTGTCCCTACGTAAGTCGCATGGTGAATCGGCTCTGAGGACTAGTGGCACTCCAGTTAGAACTGATTACTACTACAACAAAAGTAGCAATGCCTCATATCCAGGCAACAGCAAGAGTAGCACCTCAACCCCATGCAAGAGCAACAGCAATGCCTCGACTCTACGTGACACCTCAGCTTCATGACAGATCTCAACTCCAGGTAACATCTCAACTCCACTCCTGATCAGACCAGACTCAGTCAGTGATGATCTCAGTGTGTAAAATTTATGATTCAGTTGCATGTAGTGTTTAAAATTTGCTAATACATAACAGTTTTATGAACAATTAAATAAACAGGTGCAAAAACTAAATTTTGTTTCACCCATGACCAAGGCTTTGCAGTGGTACAAATAAGAAACTCATAACTCCCTTGTAGATTTTTAGTTAGTCTGATTTTTTTTTTCAGTAAATGCAGGCCATAAAGTTTTGTCAGCTTCCCTGAGAAGTTAGTTGTAGGTGTTTATTTGAAAAGGTGGAGTAGGATCTAAAACATTTTTGGTCTTTGTTTCAGATGAAAGTGATACTGAAACAGTCACATCTACAGGTGATAGACAAAAGGGTAGACTCCAACCACTGCTGAGCTTTCATCCAGATGGCTAAAGAAATCTTTGTAAGAAAGAAAAAACTCCGAGTGGGCGAAACTATAGAACTGGTGTGTAAGTAGCAAGAACTTTATGACTTTTTTTTATTTTAAAACATAATGAAAAACTTTAACTGTAATAAATAGATGTTAATCTGCAATTTGAATGGCAGCTTGGTATCACATTGCAAACACTGATGCAATATACATTTGTTGCAGATAAATGCCCTAAAAAATATATCTGGTCAAACCTGAGGGCAGTAGTAAGGAAGATGATGGCCAACATTGGCACCCAAGCTCTTTGAGCCCATACACCCTTCAAGGCAGGAAGAAAAAGCCATATTCAACCACTGCCTCTTTACAGTCATCATATGTAAGTTGATTCGTTGCTCTGTGATGGTATTTTTTCCTGCGTAGTGAAACTGTCACATACATAAGTGTTAATACATGGATTTCCCTTTGCCACATGCTTTTGGCCGCAGATAAGCTACAAAAACAACCGCTGCCTATCAAATGCTTTTGACATGGGTGGTTCCATGAACCTAACTTTCAGTAAGGCTAGAACAGACACTGCACACAAGTGAGCTTTTTTTCTACTAATACATTTGCTTTCTTTTCTGCAGAGGCTTTTATGAAGAAATGCAAAGGTATCCAGCTGAAGGAAGTGGATGATGCTCTGTCAGAAGCACTAAAGCATGCTCGAAGAAAGGTAAAAATTGAGTAAAATTAATTTGACCATTGAAATTTGAAATAAAAATTGCTACATTTTTTAAAAAGTTTTAACTAATTAAATGGTATCTGTAAGGTTCAATAATCCTGTACAATTTCCAGTTGACGTTTTTCATGTACAACGCAGTACAGTTAAAACTGACAGTGTACATGTTACATAATCCAAGTAAATTTCTATGTAAAATCTTTACATCTTCCTCAAAAGGATCAAGAAAAATTCACAACAGTCAGGCCTATATAAAGGGTCCTGTTATAAGTTATTGCGAAATTAAGAACTTTGGTTACAAGATATTATAATGTATCGCTCTCAGCAGTATATTGAAAATTTTTGGTTAAATTTTACTTATTTCCTTTTTCTATACATTTTCAGGCAAATAATCAAGGAGATAATCTGGTTGCATAATCCTGTGGGATAATGCAGAAGACCTGTCAGAAAATGATTTTTTAATATTGATTATGTATGAAAATAAATGGGCTGAAATCTCATGTGTTTCTTTGGATCCAATTGATAATCTTGCGGGCTGACATGAATGTGTCTGAATGTTGCACCCTTGCTACGTTGAATGGACGTTATAATTGCAATGTTGTGGTGCGTTCCTGTGACAAATTGACGTTGCTGCAACGTATCAGACCAACGGTATTGCAACTTGAATGCCACGTCCATTTGTTAGCTGGGATAAGTGACTTTCAACCAAATGTCTGAAGGCGCAGTTATGGCCTTATAGATGTACTAGCATGACCATTTCCTTTCCTTTCAGAGTATAGATCCTGTCTTCAGTTCACTGTGTAGTATGAGATGTGATAGCAATGGCTTTTATACTCAATAAGAAAGATGACTTTTTCACTTAGTTTCCATTCAGGATCTGGTTAAATGAACACTTCCTTCCCACTCACAACAACAGGAAAGGATACGCGCATGGTCTTCATAGCACTGATTACTAATCACACTATTTCTATTTCTCTGATGAACAATAGGATATTGTTTAGCAGTAATGTCAAAGGATTTTCCTATTTATTGATAATATTATCCATGACGTGTTGAAAGAAACGGGTAACAGACATCCTAATCTTCTCGGGTACCTCTCACTGCTTTATTAAGAGAGTGTGATCTATGCGTTAAAAGGAATTCGATGTTCATCCTCATCCTAACAAATCCAGTGCTTATTTTCTCATTAACAAGCTCGAGTTACGTGTGGTTGACGTGCAAACAGGAATACATATTATGCCTTAGTTTACGCTAAATGTTTTAAAAACGTTTTCTATGATTGCTACGCTGATTCGCTTTCTTTGATATTCTGTATGCACAACGATCACATAATAATAATGATAATATTAATATCATTTATTTCAGCTCATGGCCATATACATGGAATATACAAAATACAGACAGTAACATACACAATCTAGATACATGAGACAACATGATAAAAATATGAATAATCGGCATTTATCCACACAATAGCTAAGGTAGCATAAAGATGGTAATCATAATACTGGTAATAACAGTAATCAGCCGTGGATAAGCACTAAGATGCTCTTCAGGGAGAGATGGGACCCCGAGAAGAATGACCCGTGGAGAATTGAGATGTATTTGCGGCAGTGCCTTGCGTTGCACCGCCATTGAAAACTGTCCCCTTTTTTGAAGAGGCCGACGGTGCCTTCATTACAGGCCTTACACACGCCACTAAAATCCCCCAGTAGGCCTGTTTTCATTAAATAACTAACTAGGGATCGTTCGTCGTGACACAAAATGTATATGTCTTCCAGCGTGACGGGAACGGCAGCAGCGAACGCCACGTGTGCGGAACACGACAAATTCTCGGCAGAAGAAGACATGGTAGTTATGACGAAGCACTGAACTGGCTGAGAAGCAGGAACAGACTGAAGGGTCGAGCAAGGTCGGGCAAGGTCCGTTCCAGGTACTAGTTATCCTAGCGGATAACTAGTACCTGGAAAATATGAATCGAAGAATGTAAAAAAATGTAGGTCATACAGATGAGTTGGGCAAGGAAAGAAATATCGAATAATGGGGGAAAAAATGTATCTCCTACAGATTATGTTGGCACGGGTAAAACTATCGTGGGCAAGAGTCAAATATCGAATAAATGAAAAAAAAATGGAACTCCTGCAAATAGTTGGGGCAAGCAATGGGAAAAAAAAAAAGAATAACGAAGGGAAAAAAATGGAGCTCTTACAGTTCAGTTGGGCATGGGTGAAAATATAGAATACTGTAAATTAAATTGGAGGTCCTAAAGATTAGTTGGGCAAGATTAAAAATATCGAAGAGAATCGACGGACTAATACCAACAGGATGGCTGCCGTTTGTTGTGGCTTTCATGTTGATGCATGTTCGGGTTCGGTCCTGTGGGTTGGGGTCGGGTTTGGTCGGCTGGGGTCGGGTTTGGTCGGCTGCGGGTCATCTGCGAGAACTACTTACCTTGGCGGAGGGATTACGGACCGGGCAAAATGGTGTTACACGGCCCGGTCAACTGAACTGTAATCTACCCCAGAGGGCTAAATACGAAACTGAATCCGGAGAAACTAACTATAACTAATGTAAGACTAGCATTTTAGAAACTACAAATGATTGTCAAATCAAGTTAAAGCAATATATATATATATATATATATAATATATATATATATATATATATATATATATATGTATAGGGCTAAATACGAAACTGAATCCGGAGAAACTAACTATAACTAATGTAAGACTAGCATTTTAGAAACTACAAATGATTGTCAAATCAAGTTAAAGCAATATATATATATATATATATATATATATATATATATATATATATATATATATATATTGCTTTAACTTGATTTGACAATCATTTGTAGTTTCTAAAATGCTAGTCTTACATTAGTTTAGTAGTTAGTTTTCTCCGGATTCAGTTGTTTCGTATTTAGCCCTCTGGACCTGACTACTGTAACCACCTAAGGTCTCTAGTTGATATTTAAGTTAATGTAACGTGTGCACTAACTGTTATACTCTCAATGCATTTTTTCACCAATATCATTACTGTTATTACCAGTATTATGATTACCATCTTTATGCTACCTCAGCTATTGTGTGGATAAATGCCGATTTATCTCTTGCCCCACCTTGACATCCAATACTATCCCATATGTGTGTGTGTGTGTGTGACCAAATTTTTGTATTGACTCACTACACATAAATTTTTCAGTGCACCGAATCGTGATCTAATCACGAGGGCTTTAATTATACAAATTTTCAATGACATTTGAAGTTATTAATATCCGTGACTGCCAAGCTAAATAAAGAGCAGTCAGTTATCACGACGTGTTCCAGGATAAATCAGTCTTTTTAATACCCTATATATATATAATATTTTTTATATTTATATATAAATATATATCTATATATATATATTATAATAATATATATATATATATATATAATAAACAATATTATATATATATTATATAATATACACGATATATTAATCAGGGTCTTTTTAATTACCCTTATATATATATATATATATATATAATATATATATATATATATATATATAATATATATATATATATATATATAAAGGGTATTAAAAAGACTGATTTATCCCTGGAACACGTCGTGATAACTGACTGCTCTTTATTTAGCTTGGCAGTCACGGATATTAATAACTTCAAATGGCATTGAAAATTTGTATAATTAAAGCCCTCGTGATTAGATCACGATTCGGTGCACTGAAAAATTTATGTGTAGTGAGTCAATACAAAAATTTGGTCACACACACACACACACATATGGGATAGTATTGGATGTCAAGGTGGGGCAAGAGATACACGGTGGTGGAGGCATGTAGCTTATTGCGTCCTCAATTACATACTGACTCCAGTTGACTGTTGCCGTCTACAAACAACCGGCACACTTAGACTTGGCGCCTGCTCGCCATGGGAAAACGTATCTAACCAATGCAGGTACTCCATCATCACACCCCCGCCCCCCCACCCGAGATTAATACTACATGGGTATACGTGGATAAGCAATAATAAGAGCAATACATGGATATACATGGATTAAATTGGATGCATGCGCCAGAGTAATGGGACAGATCCAATAAAAAGAAAAAATTAACAGATGTTGCTGTAATGTACGTGATTACACATAAGAAGGGTGTATGACAGTCAAAGACGTCATATATGTAGTCATTCATCCAGGCTGGCCTCCTGGCGTGACGTCGTGATGGGCGTGACTCCCGCACTGCTTGCGGGCTGGGCGTAGGGTGGCTGACCGGTGGCTGCTTGGGCATGGGAGGGGCTGGATGCGTGGCAGGTGTGGCCCGCCCTGGCTGGGGCCCCAATGATGTGAGTCGCAGGGGCTTCCTGTTACGGAGGGAGAGGCGCCCGCCGCTGTTCAGTCTGACAAATTATTGTCGGTATGGGAGCGTTTCCGCCATGGTACCAGTACGGTCCCACAGCTTGGTGGCTTGATTTTGCACTCGCACTTGTGATCCCGGGTTGGTGACGGGAAGCGTTCTGGAGGGTCCGTTTTCGGTGAGGGCAGCACCGTTGTCAGCCATCTGACGTTCTCTATGCCGGAGTGTTGCCCCCAGTATTTGTCTACCGTGAGGTGCCAGGGGGCCGTAGGTACACCGTCTCAGAGCTGCCTGCCTGCTGCCATCTGGGCGGGTGACTTATTTATTCTGCGGAGGGGTGTGTTGAGGTACTGTAGCATAGCCAAAGAGGACTTGTCCGTGTCGAGGTTGCCGCCGCTGCCCGTGTTGGCCATTATTATCCGCTTCCCAACCTTGAGTGCGGCCTCTGCCCTACCGTTGGACTGCGGGTACTGGGCGGATGATAGCCACACGGACACGCCCCATAACTTGAAAAATTCCCCCATTTCCTCGCTTGCCACATTAGTGCCACCGTCCGTGGAGATTTGCTCCAGGGCCCCCCACCTGGCGAAGTAGCGACGTAGCTGGGTCTTGATGTGAGAGGAGCAGGTACCAATCTGTGAGCCTGTCTGCGTAGGCCATGTACATATGTGTCCGTCGTGCTGGAGCATATCCGCTTCCGTCATCTGGAAGGGGTACCCAGGGGGCGGCGTGATGATGACTTCTTCTGCGGCCTGGGATGGTGCGTGAACGTCGCATTCTTCGCACAAGGAGCGGCGATACTGCAGGTCCCCCTGGAGTCCATGCAAGTATACCGTCTGGCGCGCTCGGTGTTGCATAGAGTCCAGGCCTTGGTGCCCCGCGTGTAGGTTGGCAGCCACCTGCTGACGAAGAGGCTCCGGGATAACTAGGCAGACGTTGCTCTGTTCGAATGTGTATGTCATTAAGTTTTGGATGATGGCCAGCCTCTCCCTGACACCATAGAAGGGCCGAAGGCATGCAACTTCCTGGGACTTCCTGTCGGCCCAGTCCCCGGCCAGGACCCTGGCCATGAGCAGCTGATACACGGGGTTGCTGACAGCGGCACTCGCCTCGTCCACGACGCAGCTGTCGTGCTCTACTGCTGCCAAGTTAGCGGCTGCTATGGCGTCGGTGAGGTCCTCGTCGAGGTCCACGTCGTGGGTGCTGGGATCGGCTTTCAAGGCGGGGTATGGTGGCAGGAAGTCTGCCGCACTGTTACGCTTCCCCGGAAGATACTTGACCCTGAAGCGGTACTGCAGGGTTCTCTCCTTCAGCCTGAAGAGACAGGGGTTGGAGATTTCCATAAGGGCCCGATCCCCCAGCAACTTGGTTAACGGCGGTGGTCTGTCACTACGGTGAGGTTGGGGCACCCCAGCAGGAACAGCCTCGCCTTCTGGAGACACCAGGCTACCGCGAGGGCCTCCCCATCCACGGCGGCGTAGCCAGCTTCGGCGGCGGTGAGATGGCGGCTGCCGCATAGCGCCAGGCGCCACCCGCCCATGCAACAGAAGGGCGGCTCCTGTCATAGCAGGCCAACCCTTCCTTTGCTAATTGGCAGATCGTATCCTGGGCGTGATGGAATTTGGTGCGGAGTGCCTCGTCCCAGTACACTAACTTCCCCGTTGACTTCTTGAGGAGCTCCCTTAATGTGTTCATGATGGGGGCTGTTGCGAGGGAGGGTTCCAGCTGGTTGACGAATCAGTACCACGCCCTTATGTCAGTCATAGAGGGCTGACACGGCATCGGGAAGTTCTTGATGGCCACCAAACGTTCCTCTGTTGGCTTGTAGGCCTCCCAGCCTAAGTTGAAGCCCACAAAGTCCACTTCTCTTCTTGCGAACTGGAATTTCTCCGGCTTCAGGGTGACACCCTTAGCTGTGCGTGTTTTGAGGAAGTCGTATGCGTGCCAGAAAGCCCCTTCGATGCTGTCGTCGTAGAGCAGGGTGTCGTCCACACTCTTGTATTTCCTCTGGATGTCCTGGATGGCATCGTCGAATCGTCGAGTATACACGTCGCTGGCGGAGCAGTGTCCCATGGGGGTACGCCGGTAATGATATCTCCCTCAGGGGGTGATGAATGTGGTCAGGTCGCGACTTTCCTTGTCTAGCTCCACCTGGTGGTATCCCCAGTACCCGTCCGCCACGGTCTAGAATGTGTGCTTGGGTACCCCAGACACCATGTCGAATGGGGCTGGGTTGTGATGTGCCTCCGCAGGCAGGATGCGTTGAGGCGTTGGTAGTCAACTGTACGGTGTGGCTGTCCTGACTTCTTGGCGATGACCACCATACGGGCACACCACTCGGTCGGCTGCCCAGCAGGTACTAGTTCTATGACGCCACAGGCGACGTCCTCTTCGAGCTGGGCCTTCACTTCCTCTTCCCAGTGTTTTGGCACCGATACTGGGGTGTGGCATGCGTAGGGCGTGGCTCCTGGGAGCAGGTGGATGGGGTGGGGTTCCCCCTGCATCACTGGCAGTGACTTTCTGGCTGTGTTTAACGTCGTCGTGGTAAAATGTTGCAGGAGCCAGGCTTCCAGTCTGGCTGCATGCTCCTCCTGGGGCGGTAGGGGGTCCTCGGCGGGTCAGGGTGGTACCTGGGCGGCCCGTCAGGACACGCCATCGAACAAGCTCATGTGTGCCACCGCGGGGGAGGGGTGGGGGAACTCCTTCGGTACCAGCTTCAAGTCCCTGCAGGCGTCCAGCGACAGGAAGAGGTGCTTTGCCGACTGCACAAAGTACACGTCCTGCTCCGTGGTGCGGCCTTGCAAGGTGACGTGGCACACGGCAGATCCAAGGCACTTCAGGGGGAGGTTTGCCACATCCCGCAAGCCGGCACGGGGTGTAAGGGCTGCTGGGTGGACTTGGAGGCGCGACAGGCGCTTGTACTCCTGTGGCGGTGTGGACGACTGTTACCTCCACTACTGGGTGGCAGGCGAGGTTGGCGTCCACAACAAGCACAGCACCAGACACAGCACTAGACACGTCTGTCGGGGATTCTGCCGTTTTTGCATGGGATTTCCTGCAGCATTTGTGATAGTGGCCCTGCTTGCGGCATCCGTTGCATATGGCGGACTTGGCGGGGTATGAGGCTCTGCCGGGGGCGTGGTGGCCGCCGCAGTTCCCACAGGTAATGTTTGCTTTTAATGAGTCCTTTAACTCACTTTCTTACGCAAACAAAAGCAGTTCGTTACTCACTATTGGCTGAGAGGTGTGACATCATTATGATGTCATGAGTTACATAACCAATTATGAACGACTTCAGTTGAAAACTAAGTTTCACTAGGATTTCAGCGGAATAATAAAGTTACCTGCCCAGTATCCATTTGTATCCTTGTTTGACTGAATACTTCGAATAATGAAGGAAAACCCGGCATTTTGTCTTACTGTAGGTATGGCAGAGGCAGTGGCTGGCCCTTCTGGCATTAATTTTGACAGAGACCATCAATTTCCTACCGATTGTTTGCAGTGCAATGTGGGATACGGTGAATTTTATCATTATTTGTCTAATGGTGGTAAAGAAATTGTTATTGAATATGCTCTAAGACATAATTTAATTCTAAAGAAAAAACGCTGCGACCGTTGTGGAGCTATATGTCGGATCGACTACAACAGGAACGCCTTTAGGTGTGATCACTCTGTAGTGACGAAAGGACGTCGGCGGCGTAAGCGATGTAATTTAGAGTGCTTCCTTGTCTAGAGGAACGTGGCTGGAAAAATCCCATCTGTTTTGAAGTTAATTTGAATTTTAAGTTATGGTGTAGTCCTAACTTTTGTTATAACTTGGCTGAAGGGGAATTGAAGCTTTCCAAAGCATTATTATATCCTTCAACTCCATAATATTCTGGTAAGTGGGTGTATACTTTTGTTAATTTTTTTTCCACCATTCCTCATATAAGTTAATATAGGGGCGAAGTGTGGGGGGGGGGGGGGTCGCAGGGCTGGGGCGCAGCCCCCCCCGCTAGATGAGAATATGGCTTCTAAGTTAGGTTAGGTGGGGATGTTAGGTTAGCTGGTGATCTTGTCTTAATTATGCATTTATTACAATTATTATTGCTACAAAACACTCATCCTCTCAGGCATTTCCCCACCCAAAAACCCCGGTTCTCAACTGGGGTCCCCCAAGCTTGTTGTTTGGAAAAGGTGTAATGGGAAAAATATCCCTTTAATTATTAATGATTTATTTAGGAATTGATTCATCATCCTCCTCTAATATCTTTACACTACTGTTTTACGAGTGATTGGAACTGTGAAATGTTTTTGTTGTGGGCACGAGTGTGGCAGTGTAGCCAGTCCCTTGTTTTGTTTTTTCTCACTTTGAGTATGGGAGCGCTGCCCTGAATCTTTCGTCTGCTTTTGGTAACACTAAAGACCATGTAAGAATCACGAATGCTTTCGTGTGAGGACGTCAACCTGTCCGCTCTTCATTTTGGCTATTTTACCAAATTATTAATACAAATAATTATCTATCTCTTGCAAGGGATCTAGTCCAGAAATCTAGTCCAGGAGTTCTGAAGACTAGGTAAATTAATCAAGTCCCGGAGATTAGGTCTGGGAGAAATTTGGCATGATGTAATGAGTAATAAAGAAACAAGCTGAATACCAGGAATTTTCGTCAATATCCCTAAAATGGAAATCAGCACTTCAACTGCCTCCCAGTGGGAAGACATCACCTGGCCTCATCAGTAGTAAGACCCATACACACAAGGAATATCATGTAATAGCAGGTAGGACAGGCCTACCCTATTTTCAGGGCAGCGTAAACGTTAGTCTTCATACCCACCGTGTGAACTATGACTCAGTACCATTCTCCGATCTGTGTCTCCAGGCAAGAAGACTGACAACAGTACATATGTATACTAATAATATTATTATTATTCTCGTATCTTAATGTCATGGTGAAGGAAAATCCGCCCGCGACAAAGGGTGTTAAGATAACATTTCCTCAAGAAAATAAGATCAGATTCATTAAAAATGCACCATAAAATGAAGGATTATTAATTATTTTTTAGAAAATGGTGATGCAGCTTGCTTCTGAAGAATTACCCCAGTCTTAAATGCAGTCCTAAGGTCTAATACATGTGCTAAAATCATTCCTTGTATCACTATACTAGTCTTAAATGCACAAGATTCCAACTCAATAATCCTAAGGTCTAATACATGTGATGAAGTTATTCCTAATATCACTATACTAGTCTTCAATGAAAGAGATTCTAATTTTATGCCGTCAGAACAGTCAAAATATTTCCTGTTATCTACATCAGTCGTAATTGTGCGAGTTCTAACTTAAAAATTAATGCACGGGCAAAAACTATATAATACACCATTATGAAAAGCACTTTTACCTGCCATATTTACGCACATCTGCAAGCACAGTCATAAAAAGCAAAATAATGAAATTGGGTTGAATGTCTTATGTTAGTTTTGTGAAATATTCACTCTAGGACAATTGAAGATTCTTAAATACATATATGGCTACCAACGCTTGCCTTTAAATTTACGAAGCTTCCTTTCAAATGATTACCGTTTTATATACTGTAAAATGAATCTAATTGGTGCTCATCTGTAAAATTTCAGTTAGCAATATAATTAACCAATTTCATTTAATTGTTCTGGGCACTTGGAAGGTTGCCCACGATTTTAGTCAAACATTTTACTCCGCTGCCACTGTCTGCTAATTGCGGTAGTCAATATGAATACTGCTGCTGATAAATCACCAAAAAATTCACCCAAAATTAGTCTTGCCAAGCTCGCAGAAACAACCGTTCCAAGAGAATTTTTTCCACGACATTGCAGAAAAATCATGCAGCATAGCTTAACTAAACTTTCAAGCATTGCAAACGTTTGCCACAACCTATTTAAAAAAAAATATAGAAGGCTCAGACTACTCAGAATCCATGAAGCAACAGAGACTCGATGGCCTGATATAACAATTTCGAATTGACAGAAAACACTCGCTAAAAATCCACAATTTTACACTTGCGTGACTTCCGCGCAATATACCGTCTTAAGTAAGATAAAAGAAAAAAACTTAATTCCTACACTTCACTTCAGGAGTGAAGATGAGGTGCGGTGGGGTGGCGAGGGGGGCGTGGATAAATGCCGATTATTCATATTTTTATCATGTTGTCTGATGTATCTAGAATGTGTATGTTACTGTCTGTATTTTGTATATTCCATGTACATGGCCATGAGCTGAAATAAGGGATATTAATATTATCATTATTATTATATGATCGTTGTGCATACAGAATATCAAAGAAAGCGAATCAGCGTAGCAACCATAGAAAACGTTTTGAAAAATTTAGCGTATACTAAGGCATAATAAGCATTACTGTTTGCACGTCAACCACACGTAACTCGAGCTTGTTAATGAGAAAATAAGCACTGGATTTGTTAGGATGAGGATGAACATCGAATTCCTTTTAACGCATAGATCACCCTCTCTTAATAAAGCAGTGAGAGGTACCCGAGAAGATTAGGATGTCTGTTACCCGTTTCTTTCAACACGTCATGGATAATATTATCAATAAATAGGAAAATCCTTTGACATTACTACTAAACAATATCCTATTGTTCATCAGAGAAATAGAAATAGTGTGATTAGTAATCAGTGCTATGAAGACCATGCGCGTATCCTTTCCTGTTGTTGTGAGTGGGAAGGAAGTGTTCATTTAACCAGATCCTGAATGGAAACTAAGTGAAAAAGTCATCTTTCTTATTGAGTATAAAAGCCATTGCTATTACATCTCATACTACACAGTGAACTGAAGACAGGAGTTACTTCCTGTAAAATAAATTTCCCCGAGGTATAATGAACTTGATACTAAAACAAAATATATAGTTTAATATCTGTGAATCGCAGGTTGCGTTCTTCCTCCTGAATGGTGATGATAATCTATACTCTGAAAGGAATGGAAATGGTCATGCTAGTCCATCTATAAGGTCATAACTGCGTCTTCAGAAATTTGGTTGAAAGTCACTTATCCCAGCTAGCAAATGGACGTGGCATTCAAGTTGCAATACCGTTGGTCTGATACGTTGCAGCAACGTCAATTTGTCACAGGGAACGTACCACAAAATTGCAATTATAACGTCCATTCAACGTAGCAAAAGTGCAACATTCAGACACATTCATGTCAGCCCGCAAGATTATCAATTGGATCCAAAGAAACACATGAGATTTCAGCCCATTTATTTTCATACATAATCAATATTAAAAAATCATTTTCTGACAGGTCTTCTGCATTATCCCACAGGATTATGCAACCAGATTATCTCCTTGATTATTTGCCTGAAAATGTATAGAAAAAGGAAATTAGTAAAATTTAACCTGAAATTTTCAATATACTACTGAGAGCGATACATTATAATATAATCATGAATATTATCTTGTAACCAAAGTTCTTAATTTCGCAATAACTTATAACAGGACCCTCTCTATAGGGCTGACTGTTGTGAATTTTTCTTGATCCTTTTGAGGAAGATGTATAGATTTTACATAGAAATTTACGTGGATTATGTAACATGTACACTGTCAGTTTTAACTGTACTGCGTTGTACCTAAAAAAACGTCAACTGGAAATTGTACAGGATTATTGAACCTTACAGATATCATTTAATTAGTTAAAACTTTTTAAAAAATGTAGCAATTTTCATTTCAAATTTCAATGGTCAAATTAATTTTACTAAATTTTTACCTTTCTTGGAGCATGCTTTAGTGCTTCTGACAGAGCATCATCCACTTCCTCCAGCTGGATACCTTTGCATTTCTTCATACAGGCCTCTGCAGAAAAGAAAGCAAATGTATTAGTAGAAAAAAAGCTCACTTGTGTGCAGTGTCTGTTCTAGCCTTACTGAAAGTTAGGTTCATGGAACCACCCATGTCAAAAGCATTTGATAGGCAGCGGTTGTTTTTGTAGCTTATCTGCGGCCAAAAGCATGTGGCAAAGGGAAATCCATGTATTAACACTTATGTATGTGACAGTTTCACTACGCAGGTAAAAATACCATCACAGAGCAACGAATCAACTTACATATGATGATTGTAAAGAGGCAGTGGTTGAATATGGCTTTTTCTTCCTGCCTTGAAGGGTGTATGGGCTCAAAGAGCTTGGGTGCCAATGTTGGCCATCATCTTCCTTACTACTGCCCTCAGGTTTGACCAGATATATTTTTTAGGGCATTTATCTGCAACAAATGTATATTGCATCAGTGTTTGCAATGTGATACCAAGCTGCCATTCAAATTGCAGATTAACATTATTTATTACAGTTAAAGTTTTTCATTATGTTTTAAAATAAAAAAAAGTCATAAAGTTCTTGCTACTTACATACCAGTTCTATAGATTTTTTAGCCATCTGGATGAAAGCTCAGCAGTGGTTGGAGTCTACCCTTTTGTCAATCACCTGTAGATGTGACTGTTTCAGTATCACTTTCATCTGAAACAAAGACCAAAAATGTTTTAGATCCTACTCCACCTTTTCAAATAAACACCTACAACTAACTTCTCAGGGAAGCTGACAAAACTTTATGGCCTGCATTTACTAAAAAAAAAAAAAAAAAAAATCAGACCAACAAAAAATCTACAAGGGAGTTATGAGTTTATTTTTACTACTGCAAAGCCCTGGTCATAGGTGAAACAAAATTTAGTTTTGCACCTGTTTGTTTAATTGTTCATAAAACTGTTATGTATTAGCAAATTTTAAACACTACATGCAACTGAATCATAAATTTTACACACTGAGATCATCACTGCCTGAGTCTGGTCTGATCAGGAGTGGAGTTGAGATGTTACCTGGAGTTGAGATCTGTCATGAAGCTGAGGTGTCACGTAGAGTCGAGGCATTGCTGTTGCTCTTGCATGGGGTTGAGGTGCTACTCTTGCTGTTGCTTGGAGATGAGGCATTGCTACTTTTGTTGTAGTAGTAATCAGTTCTAACTGGAGTGCCGCTAGTCCTCAGAGCCGATTCACCATGCGACTTACGTAGGGACAACCTTGTAGATCTACACTGTAATAAATACAAAAACATAATGCTGACATTAAGATAATATTAATGATTAAACAGGAGTTATAAAGTCGACGAAATCGGCGACAGCTACCGCTAACAGATAGGACCAATTTTGACTAGCGCCATCATAAAAAATTTCAAGGATCTTAAATTACTTTTCAAAAAATGCAAAATAAGTGAACCATTATTCGTACATATTTTGTTAAAACAGACCTCACGAGACCTTTGCCATGAAAAAAATTATGGATGTCGGCAGGGGTTGGACTCGATCCTCCTGCCTATCATCTGTAGATGTGACTGGTCCATCATCTCTTTCATCCGAAACAACGACCAAAAATGTTTTAGCGTCCACCCCACCATTTCAAATAAACACCATGTGTCAGAGTTGAAGGGAATGAAGTCAAGATAGCAACGATGGTCAGTTACGAGTTCGGGTTTCCAAAGCCCTGATCATAACTGAAAAGAAAAATATTATTCACTTCTGAGTTGGTTGTCCACAGACAATTTCTCAATGATGGTATCATTTCTGTTAAGCAAGAAACATGATAATTTGTCAAAATTAAGAAAACGACACCATTCAGATATCCACATTGCAGGCAACTCATCATCAATCTCACCTTCAGGTCCACTTTCTTCGAACTGCTTAGATGCTTTTCTTCTCCTCTTGGGGGGCAAATCAAAGACATCTTCACAATTTGTTTCTTCTGCCCATTTTCCCGGCTTTTTCAAGTGAGTCTGAAATTAACAAATTAATTAGATTATTTTTCTCTCCACTTATTGTAGCACGCATACTCAACAAATTCAGTGAATCTCTCTAAAGGTATCCTATCACTGAGGAAAGCTTGAGCCTTTCTTGGGTTGCAAGACTGTCAGCTTTGGAAGGGAATCCTTACGAAAATCAATTTCAAATGAACTAAACAATTTACATTTTATTATGTTGACAAATGCTCAAGGGACTTCATCCATACTGTAACATTCAATTTCCTGCCAAGCCTGCATAATATTAGCTGAACAACAAAGTGGTGATTCAGTGTGTCTTTAAACTGACCAAGATTATTTCCCCTTATCCCAATTTCAACGGTTAATAATGTTGCAATTTCTTGTTCCACTCTGGTAAGTGCTACTTGGATTCTAACATCTGCAGAAACAGATTCTACTTGACTAATAAATCTAGCAAGGCTGTTATCGGTCCCAACACCTTGTAATTCTGACAACTTCAACATCTAAATATCCATAGGTTTTAAGACAAATCCCTTAGAATGATTATCTATAAGGTTTTTTTTAGGTTACCTATTGGAACAAAAGGGTTTTTGACTGTGCTACCGCTCCGAGATGGATTACTGGGCAATAGCTGTATATTATTTGATAAATTGTTTGTCAATAGTGAAGCTGGGTTATTATGTGGTCTCATTATTGTCTGCTCTGTCTACTGTAATAAATGGGTCAATGTCTCAACTATTAACTTTGATAGAATTGAATGGTGTGGAAGTGACAGGCGCAGTTTGATCAATTAGCCATTTCCCTTTTCATCTCAATAAGCTGTTCTCACAATTGTTGCATTAGACAACTCTGAGTATCCATGGCAGATAAGTTATCATAGAAGTCTTCTCTCTCTACATCACACTCCATTTTGTAAGCTATGTTATATATGGCATACAGAACAAAAATTCAACATAGGCTACAACACAATAGGTTAGTAGTACCTTATGCTACGGTGACATATGCCAAATCACCATAGGTTAGGCTATCTTACCTGAAAATAAACGCAGACCCAATGGCTTCATGGCCAAATTTTGGACATAGGGTTGGATATATATAGATATAACAGATAAATATATCCTACAATGCTGTCACCACATGAAGCATTATTACCTCACTTGTAGTATTGTACACCGTATTGATATGTAATTGTCATGACTTACATTTGGAGGCTACCATTCATTTTAGGACAATTAACTCTGACTAGCCTATACAGAACAATTCAAACCTGGCCATAGGCTAATACAAGTGTGGGTACTACCTCATAAGCCTAGGCTAATATTCTAGGTTTATTCTTAGCTGGAACTGGTTCTTGACATCGGAGAGGAATGAACCTTCATTTTTTGTACTTAGGTTTGAGAGAAAGGCAGATTCCCACGGTTTCTTTAATTTTCCTTAGTTCTTAACACTAGGACGATACTGGATTCATTGTGAAGTGAAAGCAACTTGTATTCCTATCATAATTTTTCCTTCTAACACTGGTTCTTTTACTTTCCTAAACTGGTTCGCTGTAATACAAAAAGTTCATTTAGGAGAGCAGTTGTGCCAACTTAGGGTAAAATACTGCTGTGAGACCAGTGATCTGAAGAAAGACCATTTTTTCTCCCTCGATATTTAATTGGTGTAACATCAATACAATAAAATATTTAAGCATACCATTCAAAAGATTGAAGTTTCACATTAAATTGAGATATATGAAACCGCCAAACGAAGTAAAATAAGCATGTGAAGTCTTCGTGAAATATTTGTTCAAGGCAGTTTTTAAATCCAATATGGCGTCTGGTGCCAGTTTGCCCAATTCGTTTCCACATTGGTCGTCACGTCCTTCCCAGCGATCATTTGTGCAATATATATGTTCCTCAAGATTGTAGTTGTAATCAGCACAATAAAACAACATTTTGATGCCTATAGTAAAAGTATGAGACGTCTTATTCCAGGGGTCGTGTTTTGATATTCCCGGGGTCATGTTTTGAACTGAAATCCATTTTCACCTTGGAATCAGAGGTTTTATCCTTACTGCCATCACAACAGAAACTCCACAGCGCTTATTTGATTGTAATTATACACATTTCGTTCTTAATATACTCCAAATTCCACTTGAAATACGCGAGTTTGTTCACAGGAAAGCCATGGAGAGTATTATTTTTCAACCTTGTCTGCCAGCCTGCAAAAAACATTTACGAGCAGACGACGGTTTAGTGAATGATGACAAAACATTTGTAGTTTTTTTTGCTAGCACTTTTCATTTAATTTTGAATAATTAAAAAAAAAATCATTGTACGTCTAAAACAAAAGTAACTTAAAAAAAATAGGAAAGCGCAAACACATAGTAGCTATAATGTTCACAGTAAAACGGTTGAAATTTGTTCAGGAATCTGGTTACTTTTACAACAACGAATATTTTCAAACTAAGTATCTTGAATACTATATGTAGTAAATTTATGCAATTCATAACCTTATTCTGGTGATTAACCAATTATTTAAATGTTATCGAGTGCAATCTTCTTCTTCCCGAAAAATCGCCAGGTTTCCCAGGTCGCATGCTTAAAAACTCGCGAATGTTGTTATTGCGAATGTTTTTTAACGTACGTGCGAGATGGAGGGAAACTGATTGCCTTACCTTAGGGGACAGGTTCCAGCCCATGCACAAGGACAACTCGAACGGTAAACACGGAGGATTTTAACAATTTTATTGCAAAACTAGAATTTACTAACGTCAACAGAGAAACAAAACAGGGATGCATGAATTTAAAGAGGCCACGCGGCCACTAAAAAAAAACACACACACACAGGAAAATCACTTAAATTGAATCACACTTTCTTTAAAATAACTAGGGACACATTCCCGAAAGTTGATCAAGCAATGACAGTAAAGGTTGAAATCAACTGACCCAACGATGGGTATAGGAAAGAACGATGACTTACTGTACTTAATGTTGGCGTCGTTCGCAACTTCCCCTCATGGCTAGTTCACGCTGGTACACCACGTACACGGCCCTGAAGAACTACTAACTGAACTGAGTTAATTAGAAGGAAGAGGAGACGTGCGGCAGCGGCAGCGGCTGGCGCCTTCACCTTTTATACCAGGGCAGATCGGGTTAGTCAATTTTACTGGTAATTTTTTTCTCCTCAAAAAGGAAGCATTCTTCTGTTTCTCAGATAATTTACATAACAAAAATTCTGTCATCAATCCATGGGGGGGAGGACTGATACGTGGTAACAAGGCCAACAAATTTAACTGTTGGCCTTGCGTGGTAATACGCCTTACATTGAAAAGCGGGAAATGGAAGAACGGGCGAGATTACATCACGGAAAAGAAATGGGAAGTTTGTTTACACAAGTGACTTCACAAACAATCGAGATGGCGTTAATCTTCTATATTATATGTAAGGCGTTTTAAGTCAAAATTTCGAAAGCGTCATGGAGTTAAGTTAGCACTGCGTATGGGTAGACTTTCATTAACCTCTGTTTAATCGGAAATTGTGTTCTTAATTCGTAACTTGGGAGAAAACACTTACTGTGAGAGGAAAGTAAAGGTCTCGAGATGTTGCTTCCACGGACGCTGGCTCGTGACTGATGTCTATCTTGGGACCTGGATTCCTGGGTTACAGAACGTGTTAGTTATTTTTTTGGGGGGAAAGGTGGTCGCCAGGTGTCCATTCGATCATTTACCTTAGGTGGAATTTAACTGAAGAATCGACATTTTCATTAACTTACGGAAGAATATCACACATTTTAGCCCATTGACAGAGGTACAATTGCAACCACATGCAAGATCAACATGGTGCAACTTGTAACAGTGCAATAACAATGCTGAGTTATTTGCTATTACATCAAGGTAAAAAATAAAAAAAATGACGCTACTACTAAGTGTTACGGCAACATGTACAATGTGAATTAAGGCAAGTGCATACCTTTTATAAGGAAGAGATGTGGTATTTTAAATGAAAACAAAACTGTTGAACAGAGGCAACTTGAATTGAATTTGAAGTTTGAACTTAGTAGTAGTAATGGGCGGAATTAGCTTTTGAAAAGACTCCCTTGCTCGTATTATTCCTTCTCTGTGCTTCTTTTAAGTTTTTTGTCTCCGTAATGACATAAATCTTTTATAAATTCTTTCCTATTTTCAATTGCCCCATTCAGCAGATCTGCAACTAGGCACTTAGTTACATTTATGCATTTATGTACGCACGTGCATGCACTCAGTCATAGAAAATCTCAGCTTCTAGTGGTTAGATTAACATCATGATAAAATGAAAGTCAATTCATTTTTCCAGTCCACCGATTATGAAGGGTATTGCCATAATTTCAAATGAAGGCTTTCCATCAATACGAATACAGTGAGTGTTAAATACAGCCTTTTGAGTTGCTCCTCGTATGCATAAGTCCTCTGGGCAGCTTGGTAGCTCAACGATGTATATTCTTATTGGGTAGGCAGGGGTGTAATTAAATGTTTTATTGGTGGGGAGCAAAGGTTTATTTAAAGGCCTCCCACCCTTGCTGAAAACAGGGGGGGGCGAGTGGCAAGCGAAACGAGCCTAACGAGTTGGGGTGTCCGGGGGGCCCCTGTAAGGCCCTCCGAGAAATTTTTTAGAAATATCGAGATAGGAGCAATTTGAAGCCACTTGTAAATGAAATTTGAAGAATTTTTATTCCTTAAAAAATGCTGTTCGTCAGATTTTGAGATAATAAATGAAGATGAAAAGGTAGTGGAAATTTCTAAATAAATCTAGTTATAAACTATAGTATTGGCCCTAGAATATCTGCAATTTAACTTGTTGCATTAAATATAGCTCACTACTCACACAAGGGTCATTCAGGAAAACAAGAAAAGTTGATGCGACCAGGAAGATCTTAAGCTTGGGAAAATGTGTAAAGATAAAATGGTACATAATTTTAACAAGGTTCATCTGATGAAATTTCAAAATAAACATGCCTCATGCATTTCAAATATCTACTGCATTAGTGGATACCTGCTTGATCTTAATTTTGCAAAATTATTAACCAGTACGTCATAGTTAAGATTTCTGACAAGCTCCTTTTCTCTGGCCATGAGAAGCAAGTCATTCAAGCGCTCATTTTTTAACAGGTTCGTAGATACGTTTTCACTAAACTAGCACCGAAGAGAGTCGTTCATTGCTGGCGGTAGTTACTGGAAGGTGGTGAGAATTTTAACGATTTTAACAATTTCTGAGTAGGCACATTCTAATGGTTTGAGTTCATCATACAATTAAAAAAAAATTCTCATGCTTTTCATTCTTGGTTAGAAAGTGACTTTGCCACAGAAATTTGGGTATTTAGAAGGATTTCATCTGTGTATATCTTCATAAAACTGTACTATAGTAAACAGTTTATCATATAATGTGATTAGAATTACAGCCAAGTGCATTCATCTCTGCTATCAGTGACATATTATCAGCGAATCTATTATTCATCGAATGTTACCTCAGGAGCAAGACTTGTATTTTCTCACCCATTCTTACAATTGAATCAGTTAAAAAGTCTTTTAACTTGGATGAGATCTTTTGGATCCTCTTAGGTCTGCCTACTTAATTGGAGTCTTTCAAATTTGTATCAATCTCATATGCAGCAGAAAAATATTAGCCTTGTTAGAGATATTACTGAAACTTTCGTCTGTTCTCAAGACCTGTCAGGTCATTAATTCATTTGCGAATAAAGTGATTGCATGTCTCAGGGTAACGATTTTACTATGTAATGTATTATTTATATTGTTCCGAAAATGTTAAAAATAATTAATTTAAATTGAATTAATCCCTCTCTACACTTCCACCTTATTCATATTTTTTCGACACTTTTTTTTTTTTTTTTTCGTGAACAGTGACCTTATAATAATTTTATGTATAAATATATATACATATAGATTTTTTCTCATCGCTGATTTTGAGGCCCCAAAAAAGCTTGGCGGGGGGCGAGCGCCCCTCACTCCACCGCCACCACACACACACAAAGTACACCCCTATGGGTAGGATTTCTTGTTTCAGTTTTCCTCCATTTTGCATTGGCATTGGTGATTCTGCAAAATCTAGTACAATTTACTATATATAATCAACATACTAAGAAAGTATGAGTATGGTGCAACGTTGCAGTAACGTTCTATGAATGTCAAATATCCACCAACCTATTTACAACCTGAGTTAAACATTGCAAATACGTTCGATGTTAGCTGGGCTCTACAACAAAATACCGCCTGAAGTGAAGATCATACAAGAAGAAAGCAAATCTTAAAGAGAACTAAAGACTCCTATTCTGCAGGACAATTATAAAATATAAGAAGCACCTTGTTTTGACGACATACAAGGGCCCGCCAGAGGGGAAATCATCCCTGTGGAGGCCTGTAGTACTGCGTAAAGCCAAACAAAGTGAAACAGAGTGAAGATGTAAGCAGTCTTCACTAGTGCGTCAGTGGTCAAAGAGGATGGTAAATGGTTCAAACCAAAAATAACAATGAATAGTTAGAGGAGCATAGCAACAGTCCCTTCAGGTTCAGGTAAGACTTCATCCCGTCGGGAAAAAGATTTGGGACGAGTGAAAGCGTCAGTGGTCTTCATCGGAATATAAGGTTTAGGCCTAATATTCAGTGATGAAAATAGTGTTGAAATAATGTTGAAAAAATTGTTAAAAGAGGGGGGAAAGCGTGATGGAAGAATGAGAGTATGAACGGAGGCATAGCAAAAGGACTGAAAGGGATTGCAGCTAGGGCATAAGGGACAATGCAATGACCCTTGAAATAACGCTATCAGTGTAGCGTGAGGTGCAATGATGGCACAAATCCATCACGGCACAGTACTACTCTTAGGGAAAGGATGGAATCTAAGAAATTTTGGCTATACAGCAAAGTACAGGGTGCTTACGTTTCTTCAGCGACGGTCGCTTATATAGTGGTTAGTGTTTTTGTAGTCTACTCAGATGTGGAGAATTTGCGCCTGTCCCAGCCCGATGAAAAATCACTGGCTCTTGTAACATGGCCGTTTCTGGCGCAGTGTGCGGACTGTGGCATGCAACTGGGGAAGCGTGGATGACGTTCTCCCGAGTATGTAGTACCCTTTAAAGGTGGCGGAAACTGAAAGCTTAAGCAGCTTAAAAAAGAAAGAAAAAGTAAAGCAAGGGGAGTTGGAGTGGTTGGTCAAGAAGATAGAGATCCGAAAACTAAAGATAAAGTCTCTGGAGTCTCCTAAAGTCTTACGCTTTGATTTTCTACTTTTTTTGACAGACATCATCAGTGCAATTCTCATTCATGTTGCATTTACTTACTAAAACATTCCTAAAATGCGAATCACAGGACAAAACTAAATACCAAGCAGGTAATCAAAGCCAATTTTCTTTTGTCTTTTTTTATTAGAACCTCACGTTTTATTGAACATATGAAATACTGTTGAGTGTGAACAAAGCCCTATTTACATTCAGGGAGCAGGTAAACAAATATATTTATACACAAATGATGCTTTTATTTGGTTTTATTTTTTTATATATTTTTATTTATCTTCTATACCAGCCACTGTTATTGCAGCAATGGTATAATTGCTTGTCCATCTTTCGGGGCGTCTTCGTAACAGAAACAGCAATCTACCTCTCATGATTATTTTTATTCTTTTTTTGTGTCAGTATAAACTTAAATGATAAAGTAAGAGATTTAAGAATAGATAATTATATTGTTGGTTTGATAAGTCATGCTATTGGGACGAAATAATAATGGCTGTATTATGCTTATATAAATTCGTGCCGTGTTATGTTTGCGCCTTCATGGCCGTATTATGCTTCTGATACAAAATAGAACATGACTCTATTATGATTGTATATTGCAATCATAACAGGTTGGGACAAAACACAACATTTGTTTAATTAATACAGGAGTCACATCATTATTTACTGGAAGGAAATGCATTGCATTATTTTACATAAACTGTTGAAATGCTCAACAATATTACATTAGTAGTTGCAAAACAGATGCTGAATACTAGATCAATTTCAACGCCAATGAACAGGTAAGATTGCTTTCTGCTGGCAAGACCCCTTTAATAACGTGTATTTACTGAGGACTCACGGGGGGAGGGCTGGGGTTAGGGAGATGTCGGTGGGTGGCATTTCTATACTCGGGGGAATTGGGGGTAGAGGGAGGACGTAGGAAAAGTATAGGAACAAACAAGTATACATAACTCATTAGGCAACATCTAGTCATCCATGACAAATGATCAATTTCACTTTCATTTCAAAATACTTAGTGAGAGTGAGTTACTTTGGTAGAATCCAGGCCGAGTCTCCCGTACTGATATCAAGAATATATAAGGTTACGCCGACGGAGAGCTCCTCCCTGCCCGTCAGCATCGACTTTCTCGAAGGAAATAAGGACGAAGGGAAAGCCGGCTACTAGAGTCTGCCTAATGACAACTTTCGTACCATCTGGGTAAGATTAGACAACTGCAGAACACTCTTCGGAAGGAAAATAAAAAGCTAGAAACACATCACTGAAACCAGTTAGGTCACTTTTGATATGAAGATGATCACAAAAAATGCTATATTTGCACATTACGGGGAAGAAGCACATGATCCTTAGTTAATTCTTATACATGCAGACCTTGCACAGCTTCGTGGAGATTTCTCCAATCGCCGGGAACAGTCCACGTTGACCGTTTCAACCTCTTACAGAGAAGCAGTACACAATTTCTTAATACGTATTATTCGGTGCTGAAGGAATCACAGAGGATTGTGGGGGGATGGTGTGGCTAGGAAAAGGACGTCTCCGGAAATGTTGACCTCCTCTTGAGGCTCGAAGTGGGGCGACTGCTTTCCACTTCTAAAATGGGCTAATTTCCAGACAATGATGAAGCTTTCTTGTGTGCAAAAGCAAAGTCTACATTGACAATGAGAGACATTCTTGAGGGCCATTTTCAAAAGGCCACAATTACAGAGACTTCAAACAAGGCGGCTTACCCATTATGAATAGTTAAAGGTGATTCTAGAATATAGCACATCAATCAAGAAGCCTTTTGAACGTTGGGCAAAAAACTTAGCTTTTACTGTTTTGTTCTTCTCTCAGTCAAATCATTAACGCAAAACCCGGCGATGTATCAAGAGTTGAACGACTCCAACATGCATTTGCCTTTAAATATCTAATTAGCTTTGTAGCTTTTTCAGCGACATGGCCCTTCAAATGTTGCAAAAATCTTTATTGATACTTTATACACGAGGTTTCAACAAATCAATGTGCATTGTGAACCTAAAAATGCAAAAAAAGTTAATCACTACATTTAATTTATTAATTAATTCTATTAAATGTTTCTACAGAAAAACTGGCCATCCGCAGTTTTTCGATATTCTGATTATTGTGCCACCATTAAAGAATCACCTGAAACTTTATGTTACAGATTTGTCCTACATAAATAAATACTGAAGGCTGCAGGGGCATACCTAATACGTACCGAAAATAGTTTCTAATCAAGACTATAAAATTATTTTCCACTTCAGAAGGTCAACAAGACATATAAATCAGATAATTAATACAAAGGAAATGAATGAAGATACTTAAAATAACATGCCTAAAAACTGTACGATTTTACAAATTAACTTTTTAATTATTTCACAGAATAATCGTATGGCGTTTGATAACTGTTAAAACATACAGCTGTAGTACTCAAACAAACGTTTTCCTTTTCTCCTCATAACAGTCACTTAATCTCAAGGAAATGGGGGATGTGTCGGGGAAGAGGGACTGGGAACAGGTTGCTAAACAGGGCACGATACACATATAAAAATCAGCTGATTTAATTTCCTAGGGCATGCAAGGTTGACAGTTAACTTATATCTCTGAAACTCTTTACGTTTGATCTTCTTCGACAACTCATTTAAACTCTAGAGTGGAATGCCTTTGAAACACAGACTTCTCTTTTCCTCTATAAACATTGATCGGCGGCACGCGAAAGGTCCTTGTACACGTAACACTCTCTCTCAAGCACACTATAATTATTGTAAGCATATCGCTGCCATCACTGTAAGGCTAGAATTCTTTTCATCTCTTGACAGCAAAAGGGGACTTCCTAATTGCAACGCATTTTGAATGTGTACGGTACCTTCCTCGGGGAGAGAAATCCGGTTGCAGTTAGAGATTGCATTTGAGAAACATTGAATGAAGAGACTTTAGTGACTGACACCTTTCGTGAGGATGTGGTTTTGATTATTTGCTTTAAAACAAGCAATGCATAAGAATTCTATCCTTATTATCTTTATTTTTAATTATACAGTGTAATGCCATAGTTATGTCTAAGAAAAATATAACTTTGCATTTTAACAATAACATGAAATTAGGCTATTGCTGGTTTACCTATATGAAATACAAACAGACCAAGTTTTGAAGGATTAAACTTGATGAATAAAGTAGCAAGATGCTTAAAACTGGATGAAAATCTGTGGTGCAAAACTAGTTTTTCGAATTTAACACTTAAACCTATGAAGAAGCGGATTTAGTGCCAGGAATGTAACAAATGGATCTTCACTTTATATATATATATATATATATATATATATATATATATATATTATATAATATATATATATATATATACATATATATATATACACACACACACACACACACACACACACACACATATATATAGATATATTATATATTATATATATATATATATATATATATATATAAAACCACCAAAAGGGAGCCAATAGCATCTTTGATTTATACCTTCAGCCACATTCATTCTGTGGCTTAGGAATAATAATAAAAATAATGATAACATATAATAAGAAATGCACTCAAATGTGCTATTTAGAAACATGTCTGGCTATGATGCCACACTCTCTTGCATTTGTCTTGAACAATAGCTCTCAGAAGCCAATTTCATTTCCTTTCCACATACAGCATCAGGAATCTAAGTGGTATTACAAAATGCTTTATACACACAGGCATCTCAGGGAATGGGGAACTCACTAACAGGGTTTACGGTATTTTCGTCTCTACGCTTCCTAGTTTATGTGCATTAGCTTCCAAGAGCCTTGTCGTTACTGCTTTTTTGTTTGTTCATTTTCTTCGAAAACGTACAGTTCCTCAACACTGTAAAGCTTTGATTGCAAAGAAATAATTTGACTAAAGGATATACATCTACAGCCAAGTACTCTTGGTGATCTAAGGATACGATAAGGATGGGTCAACAAGAAACAGCGTCTGTAATTACACAGTGAAAAGAAACAAAGGACGAATGAAAGGAGGTTAGAGAATTCTCCAAGTGTTTTGTGAATCAACGCATAAACTGAGGGGGGTCGTAAAATTTGTGAAGTTATGAATGATCAATGACCTCATTCACCAAGTACTTAGACAGTAAAGATGCATTGCCCTGTTGTCTAACTGCAGTGACGCAACCAACTTAATGCACGTTATGGCGTGAGGTATGAATGAACACACATCGGTGAATAATTATTCAAAGGTTGCTTTCAGTGATGAAAGAGGGGCAGTTTTGTAGGTCACTGCAGTACACATAACACTGTATTGAGAGATTTCCACCCGCGTACTCCTCCACCTGGCCTTCGTAGGACTCGGAATTCGAAAGAAAAGTGACGAGATTTGACACTGATAAACAGACCCACTGTGGTACACCTACATACGTAAAGGCTTCTTTGACATCCCTTCCTAATACAAAAAGGGTTTGATGATGTATACATATCAAGAGGTATATAACAAATATACAAAATAGTCTCTATTGCTAGTTTAAAATGTAAATGTTAAAAATGCAGAGGAGATCATAAGGCCGTAGCAGACAATAATCATTTGCCAGTATGTTGAAGGGATTTCTGTTTGTATACAAGTAGCTACATCTGCACACGTGTGAATATAGATTTACATGGTGTATATGCATATAAATGTATTCTGATTGTGGTTGTCAGTATACAGTTGTTATGTGCAATACATATGCTGTGCATGTGTTCTATGAGCATGTCATCATTATTAAAATTTGGTCGCACCCAGAATCAAATCTCGTGCCCAACCCGAAGAAGTTGCTTTTGAATGAAAAGCTATGTGAAAATGTTAACACGACAAGGTCTCAATTTTTGTTACTCAAATATTATGGGAAATGTCGAGGGCGTGGTCACGAATGGGAATATATAAAAAATAAACGACATTTGACCCATGCTTTGTAAGTCTAAAAAGGTATTGTACTGGACAATTGAATAATAAAGTATGAACATGCACAGGATACATATGTTTTATGTAGGTACGCATACAAATTACAGTGTGTATGCGAGTGTACTCATCAAGTTTATGAAAGAATGTACAGTATTGTACTGCATTTTCCAGTTTATCAGTGTCAGATGTATGAACATATACTGCATACTTTGTTTATATATATATATATATATATATATATATATATATATATATATATATATATATATATATATATATATATATATATAATCTGTATAACCTGTGTATGTATAGAACTTCAGTATTGTTCTGACTGTACTACAATGAAGTGAAGGTGACACACTGCTCTAGTGAACAAAAGAAAGGCAAATATAGTAGTATATACTGTAGTACTGCCACTGGTAGCTCCAGTGTATCAACATCTTGTGCCAAATGTGGGTATGGGAGTTGGGGGGAGGGGGAAAGATTGATTCAGTCTGAATCTCACGTCTGTCATTCTATGAAAAATAAGAGAATATCAATATTTGAGGTGAAAAAATAGTGAGCTATAAAATCATCAGGCAAGACTACCATAATAATAAGTCACATTACTCCTACCCCTGCATCATCATGTTTATGAATAAGAACTCGTTCTTGAGGGATGCTCACTGTGTTCTCAAGGTTTCATTGTAAGGATTTCCTATTATCATTGGTGTTCGCATTTGCCTATAAAACTGTTCATATAAATATCACTTTTCATTCTTTAAGGTGAACAATTAAGCTCCTATACTAACTTTCTTTATCGGAGCATCATTTGCTACTTATATCCATTGTCATTATTTTTTTTCCCTCTCATTTTGTTTTTTAGTCTGGCAGAACACAAGGATTCAAAGTAAAAAAAAAGTATCTGGAAAAATAATGTTTTGGTTATCTTGCTATACTAATGTCAGTTTTCAGCGTATGGGACTTATCGAACAAATGTACGATTCCCAAGGAATTTAAGATAAAAGATGGCACAATCACATGATGTCCAATGAGAGTTTTATATTCTATAAAAGAGATCATCTCTTTCTCGCGGAGCTTCCATACCTCATCAGACTACAGGTTAACATGTTTATGACTTGTATTCAAACGTTGTATTGTACATAAAAAGTGCATTCCATATAGAAATGTGTGCACGTGTGCCTAAAGTGTATCGTGTAAATCTATTTGGAAGCTTGTTTACATCTACGTGTAAGCAAATGATTAATACTCTTCAAGTTTCTTTTAAGATTATTCTTGAAAGCTCTTCAACCACAAGAACATAATTATGCTTATTCCTGTTTATTAGGGGTACAGGTAGGAAGGAAAGTGTTTAGGACACTAATGCATTTATGTCTGTGACTTTCCGTAAATGATGAACTCAGTGTAGAGAGACATGCGACAATGCACAGTCTCATGCAGAATGAGCAAAAAATGAATGCTTGACCAACAATGATCCTCTTGATGTCTTGTGTAAAAGGTGTACAATGCTTAATGACTCAGCTTTCAGTTTATTCTGAGAAAACCGGAAGTCACTCATCACATTGCATAGCCAGAGGGAATATGCTACATCATAGTGCTACTCCACTAGAGAGTGCTTGGGTTGGATATCCATCTTTTAAAACTTACATTTCATCTGTTATACAGACCATAAACATTTTAACCATGAGTCTACATGGTTTCCATCCTCTTGGCAACAATACCTCTGGATGTTACATACTCTTCATGAAAATGACTGTAAGGTTTTAACTTATACATAAAAAAGAAACTGTAAGTTACACAAAAAAAAGGAGATTCAACAAACTGGGTGCATTTCCTTAATAAAATGTTAAATTCTATATAACAATATTATGGGGAAGCTATGCCTGTGATAATTAGGAAGACATGGCTAGGTTATTTTACAGAGGTGTGATGGAGAGAGAGAGAGAGAGAGAGAGAGAGAGGCAGGAGAAGGAGAGAGAGAGAGAGAGAGAGAGAGAGAGAGAGAGTCGTTAAGATGCAAACTTTAAAAGAGAAGGAAAAAAAACATGCAACTGATATTAATACTCTGGATGAGGTTTTTGCTGGAATGCTCAAACATTTCTTGTAGACAATGAATCATCTGAGAAGTTGCAGAACATTTCACAGTCTAATCATTATTTTTTCACAATTATGCCACATGTGACAATTTTTGTATACCATTAAACCAAGATTTATTTCTTTACCAATTCTCATTGTTTAAACAACGATCCTTATCAGAAGAATGGAAAACTGCTTTTTCACTTTGTATATCATACAATATCTCTCTATATAAACAATTACTACACAGGCTATGCCGTCCCCTACACATTCTTATCACAGAACTATTATTCTTCGGTGCAGGAGAGTGAGAACTTAACAATCTGCAATCTATACATTCAAACCTTGATAATTTGACCCCAGATGTAAACACGAAGGTCACAACATGCGACCTATCAGTCAGCACAACATAGAGGCCAAAAATGACCCAGTAAGTTTAACACAAATTATCTATTACATATGTCTTTTCATCAACAAACTTGAGATGCACCTGACACTTGCACCATTTATTTTATTCACCCCATTCGTACAGTAGACTAGAGCCTAAAACATCTGTGTTATCAGTCAGAGGTACTATTACAAATTACCAAGGTTTTGCAATGTAACCCTGTGACTTCTGGAATGGCTTTGTCAGCGGCAACAGTTCATATCAATGTACAAATAATGTTTTGTACAGAAAATCCTAAAGAATATCAACAAAGATAAGAGCTAAATCGATTATTACCCTGAAAAATCTCGCCTACTACAACAACACAGTATATTAAGTTTATGTATATTTATATGTATATTTATCAATGATGTAGCCAGAACCTGAAGAAAGTGTTAGAGAGAATCAACTTGGCAAGATGCCTCACTGGGAAGTTGAGGTCGTGAATATTTTTCTTCCTGGAACTTGGTTTTCATGTAAGACATTTTCAAAACATTCATTTTATAGGCTAATTATGTCATTTAAGAAAGAAGAAATACTATAATTTTGAATGCACTGTGTCAAATTTCATATCAAATAAAAATTCTTTTTAATTTGAATACCACTACCTGGCAAGAAGTGGATGGAATGACTCAAGGAAAACACAGCAATTATTACCTTGAAATCAGAGTATTATAAACTGACAGACCTTATTCGAGTGATGTCTTGCTGAGGGAAGATTCTACTTTCTTCAATATCTTTCAGGTAATGGCCTAGAGCGATGAGTTTCTCATGGAAGGTAACAAGACCTATGGGAAGCAGAAATATGAGTGTATCCCTTTTTTATTTATGGTGAACCATCTCTATGAATGATTCAGAGCTAACGAGAAAACACTGGGTGGCTGTTCAAGGTTCCCAAGTGAATCCAGTACCATTTGGAATGATGATTTTTCTGAAGATACCAATGATCAAGACAGTAGGACCTTCCAACAATACTTTCATATTTTGAGCAAAAGAAGTTTCCCTTATCAACATGGCAACCGCGGTTGCCTTTATCCGATCAGAAATCAGTTAACAAAATTGCCAAAGATTACCAGTTTAATAAAGAATATTGTCTGTCATTTTTTTTGGTTTTCATACAAAAATTATGGATATTTATCTACATAAAGCACACTAATTCAGCTCAAAAATATAATCTTTTGAGAGTAGGGTCTCATATGACCCTATTCCATAACAATGCTCAGTCAGAGGATGCCCTTCCTTAGTGAAATAAGATGACCAGCCATCATATACCCTTTCAATTCTTCAAACGCCAACTGTTTCCGGGTTTTCTTCCAGCTAGTTATGAAGAAGAAGAAGAAGAAGAAAAAAGAATAATCTACACATTTAAATGAGTTTTGAGACAACATGAAACGAGTTCATAATCAGAATATTCTTAAACTTTACACATTTTACAGACTTTATTTTTATATACTATATATATTTATAGGGAGACTTAATGCAATAATTAGTGAGTATTACAGGTAACGTCTCGAGGATCTCTGAGATCCTGGTTGGTGGAAAGGATCCATTGAGAAGACATCGAAGAATCTGTCTTTGTTGACTGAGCAAAATTAAGGAAATATAACCTAATTACGTTTGATTGCAGAAGCTCCAGACATTTACAACAGAGCAATAAAAGGTTACGATAAGGTCGACTGATATAACAAACCTCAGCTGCAATGGGGACACCACCCATTTATCATAATGGCTATTAAGCTTTGCAGTTATCCAGAGTGACCCCACATCTATTTGCCTAGTTGATTATTGCCATTGCTTGGGACATTCCCAACTTCTAATACCCATGACATCGCAGCAACGTTCCACTGACGCCATTCTTTGATCAGTTTTTGAAGATTCTTTACTGTAAGTAGTTCCCTCTCCAAAGCTTTTTGTAAGTAGTTTCTTAACTTAAGTTCTGATACATTTTACATAAATATGAGTATTTATTTGGAAATGAATAAATGTAACTCTGTTGCTGCTAAAATAATGAAGAACCTGAGACTACTGATGATGTCAAATTTTTCTGCTTCTTTTCCAGTCAGGAGTAGAAACATAAAGGGATGGAAGAGGGGTGGGGGAGTGAGTGAGGGAGGGAGGAAGAGGGCAAAGAAACTATGACTCTGTTTGTCTTCTTCAGCAAGTCACTTCCAGGGAGTAACCTGACTCCAGACATCATAATTATGAAGCTACTGTCTCCTTTCAATGGTCAGTCGTAAATACAGAATGTCTGTATGTTGCAGACGTTGTTTAACAACAAGAGTGGATGATAATATATGTAGTATATATATAATCTGCAACCATATCTTTGTGCTCACGAAGCTGCTAATGATATCTATATTTGCAATTAGGGATCCTGGGTGCGATTTATACAATAACAACAATTAGTGGTTTAGCACCATGGGTGAAACAGACACTGACAAATGGAAGCCTTAGCAACCTCAATGATATCTAGAATATTCCGATGACTTTTTCAGATGACTTTGATTTGCTGACGACCTTCCCAGGAACCCTTCATAGATCAGTTCTGAAGGCATCACCAGGTGGGATCTCCGTCAAGGACAGTCAGTCTCAAGACGTCTTTTTCAGACCCACCACAAGACGCTACGAATGATGATGGTGGTGGTGGTGGTGGTGTGCTGGACAGAACAGCAGAGTCTTCGTTCCTTTCTTGTTGATGTTCGACGCTGTTTGCCGTTTCTCTGCCCTCCTCTTCCGTCGGCCCGGGCGGGTCCTTTTCTTCTAGATATATCGTGGATATATTTAGAAGAGAAGGAAAGAGACGCGTGTGCGACGCGCGTCTCCCTTGCCCCGCCGGGCCATCCCGAATTGTCACATGTTCCCCTCCGACCCCGATCCAGCGCCGGTGGCGGAGTTGTTGCCGGACCCTGAGAGGTCGTCCCCGTCAGAACGGTAAGGAGAATTCCCTCTTCCTCTCGGACTAAGTCCTCTGAAGTCCAAGTTGTACTGCGGAATGGGATGGAATTAAATCTCTGTTAACAAATCGACTACTATGGTCTTGTACACAGTCCCAAATCACTCGTTCTTCAATAGCACAATAGTTCACTAGTATTATATCTTGATAATGAATGAGTGGATTCTAATTTCAAGTGAATTTCATAAAAGAAGCATCTTTAATGATGCAGTCAAGACTTGAAAATACAAACTGAATTAAACCCAGTAAATACGGAAGTGTGTGGAACATCTGAATAACAACTCTTTAGTAATACGTAATGCAAAATATGAGAAGTTGTCTTAATATCATAACTGATATCCAATATGCAATTATGGTCACTGAAGTTTCTTGACTTACAAGCCTTATAAAAAGTCTACAGGACAGCAATTTAATCACTATTACCAAACAAGAACAATAACAATACATCAGGTAAAGTAAGATTTGTTATAAGTATATTACAAATATACGAAGAACAGCTTCAAATTAAATATTCATACTCTTCTGTTATACCTGACAAATAAAGTTAAGAAGGGTTAACATATTCTACAGGAAATTATAATCATACAGTTTGTGTAATGTATATATGCATACAGTATCAGTACATACTAACTATATACTGCATATATATAATATGCAGCCCATATATACAGTGCATATGTATGTAATATATGTGTAGAGTATTTACGCATATAATATTTCTACATATCAACTGTATATTGTATTACGCAGCTCGTATATACAGTATATCTGTATGGAATTATTAAAAACTACAGTACTTGAAACTGAGCACAGAACATATTGATGTATTACTTAGTAATGAAAAGAGTGGAGTCTGAAATGTCAGTAGGATTTCCTTAGATGTTTTGGTCCCTCAGTCCCACTTGGAAGACGTTATCAGAGGATCAGTGTCTCCTTCTTCGGACTGTAACATAACACCCGTGTGACGTGCGTTTAAGAAACTTAGTTCATGCGGACGTTAAAACTACAAACAAACGAAAAAAAGAGAGAGAAAAGCATGCAACATAAAAACTATTAGCACTGAGTGAAAATTTTCAATCTCGGATCATCTTGAAATTCTTGGGTGTGCGTGACCAAATGGCTACTCATTACGGTAGGTGACACAATGTACATTTAGGTATTGAATACATGGCGATTTATGCAACTTTAGCACATCTCAAAATGCCACAAATTTAAATAGTCTTAATCTTTATAGTTACTGCATTACAAAGCAATACTATGAAAAGAATCTATATACAATTAACTCTGAATTCAGTGACACACCTACTTTGTTTATTGCATTAGTGATTATAAGAAAAGTGGTGATACCAACCAATATTTCAAGATGAATTAGGAGAAAGAAACAAGAGAAAGATGGGTGGGGAAAGAAAGATACAAAAACACTTACGAAAGAACCTGCCGGATACTCTGTGGTTGCGTCATGCTATATTTGACAATGAGTACGTAGCATACCACTAGGTAAAGTACTGAGTACACTTTGAGGGACACGGAATCTTTTTGAATAATGGCAATAGTGAAATAAATCAGAGAAAAGGTAACACTTTTACATTTATTCAGTCTAAAATAAGAAGACAATGTGGACATATAACAGTCTGAATTACTTATGACAGCTACTTAGTGCAGTGAGAAGTATGACATGTAGAAAAATAGATTTGAAAATGCATTGTCAATGATATGAATTAAGCTTTCTAAGTCAACCCTCAGTCTAGAATTTAAGCTAATATTCCTTTCAATGACAATGACAGACTAGTTATTTCCTACTTGGATACTTGTTTTCTATCATATTTATACTTTACATAATCTAAACTATGTAATCTCATCCTAATAGTACATCTTTTTTTTCTGGAATATTGCAGTCTCTAAAAAACATTTCATTCGTGATTGAGTTCAATATCCAAAAACTGCAGTGAGGTAGCAGGAGAGAACAGGAGTGAGGTGCCTCAGGTTTATGGTAAATGATCCAACACATGATGGCTGATTTTCAATCGTCAGACATCAAAAGAACCAAATACCTTTGTTTTCTAGTTTACAGCACTGTAATGAGGCAGCTTCACAATTATGAAGAACAGTAATGTGTAATGTTATTGTTCATAGCATCCATTTTAACAATTTCACTCTAAAATTCTTTGGTTAAACAACGAATTTAAATTTAACAATTGATAAGGATTTTGTAGCACAGAACTCTCTGATTGTTTGCCTAACTGGAGTCTATTGTGAACATCGACATCTTGATAACAATTCTGAGTGTACCCGGGAATATTTTTTATTCCAGACAGAGTAATGGGAGAATCCCAGTGCTGTAAGCTAGAACTGTTAGTTTCTGTGAAATTCAGTGGGATAGTTGGTGATAAAGGAGTTTGGTGTTGGTGCTGAAGTGATGGATGGTGGAGGTTCAGGTACTGAAGGGCTGGTGATGAGTATGATTGCTGTGATAATAAGGAGAGATTCTTCATCCAGGGAGGCGAACCACTCTGGATGGGAGGGGTTGACAGAGAGGATAAAGGAGAATAAGGTGACAACAAATGGTGCATGGGAGGTGCTACTGCATGTGGAGAGAGTGAGGGGATTGTAGGCAGGATTGGAGAGATAGGAGCTGCATTGAGAAGCATTTGGGACAGGTGAGGTGATGTGATGCTTGTTGAAACCTGAGGAGGAACATGGGATGAAGAAATGGATGGACGGTATTGTAGCTGAGGACCAACTGATTCTGCTGCCACTGCAACAGCGCCAGTAGCTGTCTGCAGAGTGGATGTCACTGAGTGTAAGAAAGGGAGAGACGACTCCAGAAGAGGTGTCGCTTGAGATACCTGGCCAATTGGGTTGCTCAGGCTTGAAGCTCGAACTTCTTCCAGTGTTGGGAGTTCCAGACGGTCGGGCAGGCGCAGCTCATACTTGGAGCATAAAAAGAAATGTGACAAAAAACCATACAGAAAAAACAAAATTAGATTGGGAAAAAATTATACAATGGGAAAGAGCAAATGCAAGCATGTTCAAGCAGTCTCAAGAAGGGCTCTGGAATAACTATGGATAATAGGTATAACTTTAAAGACATTCTAACTATGACTTCCACATCTCTTGGACATGGCAAAAGTATGGCACCCAAAAGACTGTTTACTATTGTAAAATATAACAGGTTGCATATAACATAAATATTAGAGATGGATCTGGTAATGTCAACAATTTACTTTAATAAACAAGAGAAAACATACTTTTAGATGCCTTGTTTAAGTGCTTACTATGATGAACACATCAGATAGACCTAATACAAAGTGCTGAGACAAAAAAAAATACATCATTATATTAAGTTCATCTGAGGCCCATGCTTCAGTACATGAATATCAAGCATACATTTATTTTGATAATACTAGAGGTAGAACAGGCATGTATTCAAGGGGATGTGCAATCATTTTTCTGTCAATGATTTATTCATGTAACACTAATTCATTTGTTTTGTAACGAACCTTACGTTTTTTCAATTTTTTTTAGGGAAGCATCTAGCACTTAAAAAAAAGCATGATATAAAAAGTCAGATTCTGATGTACAGTGAATCTGATGACCTAAAAGAGAAACACATTACTGTAATAAAGTACTGTGTGGTAAAGTATCTATTTGTGTTTGCCAAGTTCATACTGCTGACTTGTATGGGACTGATTCGATATGCTACGAAGCTACTTAACGTAACAATACCGTTTGATGACACATATACTGTATAGCTTGATACTGCCAAACAAAAGATAAGAAATATCGGGACACAACAAGACTCAATCCCTGAGTTTATGTGACGCACACAAGTGTGAAGGTGCCACGTGTAAGGGAGAAGGATAAGTGAATGTTTTCTTGTGCCTGGAAACTGTCTCACACACAAATGCTATTAAGGTGCCTTCCTGGGAAATAATGCCACAAACTGACTTTCCATCCTCTGATAAGCAGCCTCGTCCTTAGGACGCGTAACCTCCACGCACTGTATGTTCGAATCTTTGGGCTATGTTTACGGACTTCAGTTCTTTGCAGGCCACTGTGACAGCATCTGATTTTTGCCTAATAAGTTTTAGCAAAAAAAACTTAATTCTAATCACATTATGGTAACAATGTTGCATGGTTCCCTGTATTCAAGTTTCGAACTGCATTCACATTCCTTAGTGTTTGTATGGTGAATATATGTAATGACAGATGTGGCAAATTCTGCTTAAGGTCCGGGTAATATATAAGTTGAATACTTAACTGGGTCATCTCTTGTTCCTGTGCTGTATAGAATACTTAGATCAGTGTGCTTAACTGGTAAATAAGTCGATCACATTAACTGTATAAAGGTGTCAAAGCAAATTGTAAGTAAAAAATTATCTAATAATAATACGACTTAACTGTATCTGATATTTACCTTTACAAAAGATAAAGAAATTTCATAAAATGCATCATTTTGTGTATACTGAAAAACAAGACATGCAGGTACCTGAAATACTATTTAAAAGTATGACACAAAGTTATGAAAATTCTCTTGACATGAATGACTCAAAGAATAAATAAAGAAAAAAAAAGAACACTCGAAGTTGTGGGCTTAATTTCATCATGCAGGTTAGGGAACATTTTGATGCAATGATAAATCCTGAAAGAAAATAAGGAAGGGTCTCAATTCCGAGGTCATAATATGCAAGTAATAAGATGGGAAAATTTCCATGCAAATGAGTATATTACCTGGAAATATTTCTCTTGCAGAAGAAAGAAAATTGCATCCTGATGTCATACTTATGATGCTGTAAAGGGGGAGGACTGGGAGAATGGATTTAAAAGGTAAACTTGGTGAGGTATTTTAGGTATTCCGAGGACTTTCCTTTGCCCAGGTAACTTCAAGGGTAGTAGTGCTCATTGTCCAAGAACTGAGCCAAATAGTACTAGAAAACGAAACATGAAACTCAGTATCATGACTACTGAGACGCTCAGTACCAGAGCTTCTGTCTAATGGAAAGCCACGTTTACTTGAACTCACCTTGGTAGCACAGACGAAACAGGTCGTTACTACTTTTGATATTACGTTCATGAGATTCTTGGTCTCCTGGATGACGTTGTCCACCTTGGTGAACGTGGCTGCCTTACCAACCGTGGGGTTTTTCACTGTGAACTGAAGCTGCTGAACGTAAGTTGGAATCTGATCGAGGTGTTCCATCAGCTCTTTTTTGTGAGGCCCCGCGGGAACCTGAAATGGAAGGCTTTCGTTTATGACCTTCACCTGATTTCACAAGTTAACCATCTAAGAAATTTCACCTCTGTGCTGTCATATACTATGTACATCAAATTTTCTACATTTAAATAACACGTTATTTTTATAAACACGGGTAATAGTACAAGCAATCTAAATACATTAAAATCAGAAATTATAAAAATATGATTTTGGTTAAGTATAAATAGATTTTTCAAAATGTCCCCACTAACCTAACTGTAACAGCTCACAATTAGAATATAATTAAATAATATTTTATCATACATCCAGGTTTTACGTTAATTGCAATGCAATGAAAACTCAGCTGAACATAAGAACTTTACCTATATTGATTCTGCTCGCTAAGGTAACGCTATACCAACACTATTGTAATGTTACTCAAAAATACAATGATCTTATGTCTCACCTGGTATGAGAACTGTCGGACCACCTTGTACAATCTGTTGGCCTCCTCCGCAAAATATTCCCCTTGTGTGAAGAGGTCCTGCGTTGTCTTCAAGGCTCCTTCCCCCCTTGTAAACTGGTACATAGAGAAAGCCATCGAGGACATATTTTTGGCTCTTTTGACGATATCGTTGTCCTCATCCTGCGTAATCCGTTCTTCCCACTTCTCCGTTTCTTGATCCACCTACAATATGACAAGGCTATAAATTTACATGGCAAGCAAACTTGGTGCTTTGGTAAACCATGACAAATTTGTATTAAAAATCTTTTATGAATATCTATTGACTATGCCAGATATAAATCACTGTATGTAAGAAAAATATAAAAATAAGCTTACTGCTTTTTTTTCTGGGTTTTAAGTACTACATACTGCCAGTATGAAAAGACTACTTTATTTAGAACTAATGTGAAATACGGCTGCCATGGTGTCCCAGAGGTAAAAGAAATAATACACCCTTATTCCCTCAATCTTGTCTTTCTGCCGTCAAATGATCCTAATGTCTAGGGCCAAGAGTTCAGTAGGTAGTGGATTAAAGTGTGATGTCACACTGACAGGGCCACTTAAGACTGGTTATAGTAACTGGAGCAATGATGTATTACATTAGTTTTGTGTGAGACTGAAACAATACAACCCGTGTTTTAATGAAATGACAATTCGCAAGGAGACTGATTCAGTACCGTGAATTTTTGAATAATTAAGTTCTGAATCTGGTGTACAATTTGCTTTCCTGTGTCCATATTTAAATGTCTTTGAAAACTAGTATTTACTTGCATTTTCCCGAAATCAGAAGTTTCAACTTATGCGATCTTAGAGTATCAGTATACAATATATCTACCAAAGTAATTTGGCTTTCTATTTAGCAATCAATGCAATAACCAATGTACACAAAACGGTAACGTATCAATAAAGCTTCACCAAATTCAGTCTTGAAGACAGTATCAAACATATGATCTGCATAATGAGGCGCTAATAGGCTTCAAAAATGACAGTACAAAAAAATATTAACATTGAAAAGAAGGCGCTGATTACATCAAAGAAACGGACGCGTAGCTAAAACCTACCTCAGAGGCCATAAGCTTCATATCAAGACCCGATTTTGCTAGCTTGGCTTGTTCCTCTTGGTCGAGCTTTGTCGGCTTGGGAGACTTACTGGTGGTACCATGTTTCTGCGGGGAAGTCAGATAACCAGTTTCAACCGGCTGAACCTGGCATTAAGTGGGTTGTGATTAGTAGAGGTGCACACATACAGAGAGAAGGAAAAAAAGAAGTGTTTGACCCCAGCTGTTCTGAAGTTCACACACTAAGTTTCAACATGCAGAAGATGTTAGTCTCTGACTTTCACAAGCTGTTAAGTTCCAAATCACAAGTTTCAACACTGATTTTTTAAAACAGAGATCCAGGTAAGCACAGGTAAAAGCTTCAATTAGGCTGAAAGATGTCTGAACTAACTTTATTTCACAATTTACCCCTATTTGAAATATTAAAAAATTCGTTTAGAAACTGACATAATTTAAACAAGACATACGACGCAACTAGTGAGGAAACGTATACCAGTTAAAACAGAAGGCTAAAGAAAAAAAAATAATCAAAGTTTGAACAAGCAAAAAATAGCTTTCTACATACGAACGTGGAGATTCTAAAATTCATTTTGTAGCTTATGGGTAAGCTTATATATAAAGTGGGCCCAAGTAACTATAATAAAAATAATAATTTTTGGGCACAAACACGGAATTAAAGTACGTCTCAGAAAAAAGGATATCATGCAAATAAAAGGTATCATTATACATGCATACATACATGTATATATAAATAAATGAATAAATAGATAAATAAATAATACACACACACACACATACATACACACACACACACACACATATATATATATATATATATATATATATATATATCTATATATATATATATATATATCTATATCACCATAAGGAACTGGAGGAAGACATCTCAGGCATTTGCATGGTATTACTGCTTACGTATCAAGGCCTCGCCTCATTATCGAAGCTGCAAAATCTATACAAATATATTAAAACATCGTAAAAGACTCGGACTAAAAAGTATGCTAAAAAAACAAAATACAAAATATTCAGCATAAAAGGTAATCCAAGTTAATCACCCAAACTGTCTCCACCCACATATGCTTTTCTTAGCATAACTTTACACAGGACTTTTAACGTTTCTCCTTCTAACTCGTATTATTTCTTTCTGCTTGGGTGGTAATACCTTTCTCCTGGAATTTTAAACTGAATATTTTGTGTTTGTTTTTGAGTACAATTTTTTAGTCAGAGTCTTTTATGATGTTTTAATGTATCCGTATATATTTCACAGCTTTGATAATGAGACGAGGCCTTGAAACGTAAGCAATAAAACCATGCAAATGCCTGAGATGTCTTCTTCCAGTTCCTTATGGCTATTTTTCGGCTGCTGATAGCCACCATCCATCCGGACCATCCTTATATATATATAATATATATATAATATAGTGGGCATATATATATATATAGATATATATATTATATAATATAAATATATATATATATATATATATATATATATATATTTCATATATATATATAGCTTGAGGGTGAGTTGTTCCGATATCATTTACTTACTAAAAAATGTCTTTTTAGGAAAAAAATTTTGTTTTGTAAATAAAAACCACTGATTTACAGAGCATATGCTTTTGTAAGAAGGGAAAAACAGCCATGAATTTACCAAGACGATGAACTTGTTCATCTAGGGATGAGAGATGCACAGCAAATGAGTTATACTACCAGCCTCTGCTCCATCTGTTTAGCATGAGTTTTTTTTTTTTAATGACTTCATGTGCCTACACCCACTGAAGGGTGAGAGAAGATGAATAATAACGGTGGGATCTGTATTACCTACATAATGTAACATTTGTGGTAGACAGAACAGTATTATCTATTTATGTACAGCACAAAGCATTGTTTTCATACGGCTACTATATGCAAAGGGAAGGTAAATGAAGTAGGGTGTAGCTCTCCAGGTGGGATGGTAAAATCAGGCAAGAATGATCTGTGCTAAAATCTGTGCAACTGTCAAATGACTCAAGGATGTTTTCACTGCCAAGTCCTGCAATGGTGTACTATTCAAGGTATGAAGTGGAAGACCACTAGATTCTCGTGGAAAATCTGGGCAGGAGGTTGATAGAGGAAACTGGGACACAATGGGACTTACACGATCTTTTTGTAAGATCATTCTTCTCTAAGTCACTTTGGGGCAATGATTGCCACTTAAGGCTTTTGTTAGTAAAATCCTTGTTTTACCCAGACCTCAACTGATTAAGGGGAGGGAAAGCGTACACTTCCCGACCATCCCAAGGTGCACTGCAACACGAAAATCTTGCAAACTAAGGACCACTCAAAAGATATCATCTTGAGCTCCCTATTGAGAGTGTCGTGAATGTTTTAGTGACCACCATGTGGGAATGAAGCATAATGGTGCAGTCATCTCCTCAGATGGAATATAAAGTGCTACGTTGCAGAGTCAGTGATCAAGGGACTCTTTGCTGCTCTTGGTGAACTGCAACTGTTACAGAGATTGGTTCTGGTGAAAACCCAGAAGACCACACGATGCGTCTTTGGGTCAACATTTACCAGCAAATTTCCCACATCTGTGGTGACAAACACTGGAGAAGCGAAAAGAGCCTTTAAAGTATATATATGAAAGTGATTATTATCAAGCTAATGTGTCAAGTTAGTAAAGAAACAAACCTGCGGGAGTAACATTACATTTTTACCTCTCACAATAGTGTTTGTTAATGGAATATTGGAATGGAATATAGAATTTTGGCCTACGGCCAAGCGCTAGAACCTAAGAGGTCATTCAGCGCTGAAAACAAAATTGATAGTTGAAAGACATGAAAGGTATAACAGGAGGAAAACCTCGCAGTTGCACTATGCAACAATTGTCAGGAGAGGGTGGAAAGTAAGATGGAAGAAAGAGAATATGAACAGAGGCACAGAATAAGGAATGAAAGGGGCTGCAGCTGGAGGCCGAAGGGACGCTGCAAAGAACCTTAAGTAATGCCTACAGTGCACCGCAAGAGGTGCACTGGAGGTACTACTCCCTACGGGGAATAGTGGTAATTATGACTCTTTATAATAAAAAAAATGTTCTAGTTCGTATTCTTTGGCACAGCGAAAGTTTTGCTGTGTCGCTCAGACCAACATCTATCATTTAACATATATATATATATATATATATATATATATATATATATATATATATATATATATATATATACATCACTTACTGTTAAATAATAGACCAGACAAGGGTATAAAAATACAATGACTAAGATGAAGGTGTCATTAACCTGGGTGGGAGTTTACCCTCCAACGTTTCCCGCCTGAGTTATAGGCCTACTCACAAATCCCAGGTGAAGAAGGCAAGTTCATGGGAGAACATCGAAAGGTACAAAAACCCAAATATTAAATTGATTAAAATGAGAAAAGCAACAACACATGAAGTACAAAATAGGTGAAACATAAAGAAAAAAATGATCCAATCATCCCATCCATTTAGTCATGAGCCGCCACTGTAGTCTTGCTGCTATTTATGTACTACGGTGGTGGTGGTGATCAGGGGGTCCCCAAATCCAATCCTGCTTAGGGCCCCATAAAGACTTGGGCCCGCCCTGGTACCATAGCATGCTGGCTGATGAATCCTTATAAAAATCATAAGTAGGATACAATCATGAATAAAAAAGCAATCGCACCATGATTCAAAACTAAGAGAAGAATGAAGAGTGAAATGACAGATGACAAGCCTGATACGAAGTTTATTTGAGCTATAAAAGATGTCCTGGATGTTGGGTGTACGTACACTCGCTTGAAATTCATCTCTCGCGGCCGCTGGAAAACAATACCTCGTTCTTGGTCACAGACAGGTCATCCCTTTGTACCAATGTGATACGTTCTAGTAAGGCCATGGTTTGTATCTGTATGATTAAGAACACGCACACACATACAAAAACAAAACATACTTGCTATAAATGGAGCTCTCACCCTCCAAAATTTTCAATCATACATATATGTGTATACTATGTATATATATATGTATATATATATATATATATATATATATATATATATATATATATATATATATATATATATATATAATATTCATGCAGAAAGCTGTGTAAAATTAAAAAAAGAGCACAGACACACATAGCAGGATAGAGACATTTGCGACCACAAATGAACGCCATGTTCACAAATGGTCACAATGTCTTTTGCTCAAATTATGACAGTGACAGTCGATACATGGCTGGATGATAGGAAACAGTAAAGGAGATAATAGAAGTATAATGCAATGCTGCAGACGCAATATAACATCCATATGCATGCTTAGCCTTCAAAGCATTCAACCTGAGAAGGCATTGCATTCAACTCTGAAAAAATGAGTCTGAAGTACACCCATCAGTGTGTTTTCATTCTGTATGTAAGACCAGCAAGATAATTGCTTTTCTCTTAATACCAAACGAACGAGACACTGCTCCAGTACAGACTGACCATGATTTGCATTACAGCATTCTTTTCTTATGCCAAGTTCTTCTCAGGAATCTGGGGTGACTCAACTTACAAAAAGCCTCACTCAAAGTTTTAGTCTTACGCATGAAGAATAACTTGCAAAAGTGACTAAAATATATGAGACAAGCTAGAGCATATTTTCAACTCATCAACAACTGAAAGAAAGTATACGAGCCCACTGAGTTCCTCCAAAACCTTGAATGAACTGTAATTGCATTCATTACCGTTGGTTCTTATTGTTGTTACATTGTAAACACATCCTGCCCTTTAACAGGGTCCAAAATTGTATTTTTCATGAAAAGGGAACTTGAACCACCCATATTAGTTCCTATATCACAAATTCTTTATGGGGCCTCCCACTCCCAAAAAGAGAATGTTGAAAACGCTCTGTGGTAATATTCTAAAAAATACGCTGGAAATATAATTTACAAATTTGCAATATCCACACACACTGCTTTTTTTTTAACCATATTTTCCTACCAACAGGACCCAGAAGAATGATTTAACATGTATACTAAGCATCATCAAATACAATTCTCAAGCTGGTAGCGACTCAATTAACGAAGGACCTCAATTAACTAAAAACATCTCATTACCATAAATCTGTCCATTTTCCCTAAAATTCTCATAAAATGAATGAGAATGATTATTATTCATAATAATGAGCAAGCATTCATGTTGAAACAAACGAGATCATAGGTGAGAAAAATAAAAGCACAGCTTAGTTGTTTGGCTGTTTACACTAAACTGGTTACATGTCAGCACGGGCTCTTGGCTCTAGCAAATGGCGTAAAAAATTCAAAGGTATAAGAGGACTGATGTGGACCTCAAGAGTCGGGTTAACCAAAAGAACTCACTGTTCAAACTGCTTCCCCCCCTCCCCACCTCTCTCTCTCTCTCTCTCTCTCTCTCTCTCTCTCTCTCTCTCTCTCTCTCTCTCTCAAAGCTTAGAATAAAAATAGATAGAATAAAATAGAACTGAAGAAACAATAAAAAGACATAAAAAGGGAGTTGTCTATTTAAAGAATACCAATAAAATGACGAAAAATTAACGATAAATACTTGACATTGTATTTAACCTATAACAAATACCTATGAATCAACGTATTGAAAAACTAATCACTAAACAAGGCAAGTCTGACTGTGTATCGTCGAAGAAAAGACCCCCTCCCCCACAAACACAAAAAAAATCGACGTTGGAAGACTAGGGTTCCGTGTGTGCACTGCCAAAGTTTTGAAGACAAAAGTCACACGGTGACGGAGGACGAAGAACAACTACATGTGGTACCTGGGATGATGCTCCAGCACTGGCAAATTAGTCAAAAAATACCCCCACCCCTTCAAGCAAGACATAATTGAAATGAAGTGACGATGAGCGCCACCAGCTGCCAAAATCGAAGGAATAAACGATGCAGAATTAAAGACTAAATGTAAAATGCTTGATTGATTGAATGACCTTTAGATTTTAACTGCCATTTCCTACTGCTACTTCATTCCAGAATCATGAGGCATTCATGCAATGGTCAACTCAGAAGAAGATATATAAATCAAGGTTCTTTATCACTCAAGGTTAATCTGTACTCCATAATACTTGTTATCTCTGTGTCCTACTTTTTTTATAGGACACGTTCACTTCCTGAACAATGCACTTCTTCTCTTTCCTTGAATAAAGCATTCGCTCTTAAATGACAGAAGGCGCAACCAATTTGTATGTAAATTCTGCTATCTTATAGACATCTCATTACACTTCTATTACCAAAATGTGCACCCCAGCCTTCCATTATAGCATCAGTGAAAATCAATGGTTTTAGGAATGTGTAAATGATTGACCTTACTATTCCTTACCCATTTTAATTTGTATACCAACGCAAGTACTTCTTGTGACTTCACAGAGACAAAACACAGATGCTGCTTATCTGAAAGGACAGCTAACCAGTTCCAGATTAGGAGAATATCTTGAAAGGTCTCATCCTGACTCTCTTTCTCGGAACTAAGTTCCAACGGCAGGGACAACAGTAGTATCAGGAACTCTTCAGATAGGTAGATAAGCTTGTTAGTGTTGTGCTTTGTCTTCCACACAAACATCCAAGTACTGTACAACACTAACATTCGTCAACTGCCTTGATATGTACGTACATGATACAACCACCACATAATAGCCGTTACCCAAATCGTGCCTATCTGCATGCCACATACATGGCAGAAAGAAAGAAATCTAGAGCTGACTTGGTCTTGTTTATTCTGATATCAGGAAGTGGTACTGACGAAGGATCCATAAAACTTCCTCCTTAAGTTGCCTCTCTGATGATGCTACATGCATCAATGAAGTTACATTGTAAGTGAATTTCCTGCGTATAGTATAATTGCCGCATGCATTTTTGCTATGATGATTAATTGAGGCTCTAGCAATGGTTTTGGAAATGGAAAACAGTTCCTTTCCTCATGAATCTTTAGTATTTTCTGGTTGATGGATGAACCATGATGAAACAATGTGTATACTATAAATTAATGATATCAACATGTACCTGTTCCTTGATGAACCACCTGTCAATTCAGCCCATTCCATCTTGATGTGAGTCGGATGTACAGATATTATATCTCAGAAACTTGTGTCTGTGCGTGACAGTATGATCAGGAGTTTGCTTCCTCCTGTATCATCATGGTGGTGAAAGTGTCCCATCTGAATTCTCTTGTTCATCTTGATTTTTTGGGCTACATGGGACAAGCTACAACACTATTGCATGAGCAATGGATAGTCTAAACTCTTCACAACAATGCCAAAGATGCTTTTCAAATTCAAATTTCAAAACTTCATTCATATGAATACAATTAGTCAATATATAAAAAAATATAAGTATAGGTAAAAAAAAAAATAACTGATACTCTGGGTTTTACGACCTGATAAAAACCAGCCAACACACAAATACGTCAAATTTCTTTCACCTGCACAAAACTTAACATTTTCTTTACAGTCAATAAGAATAGGCTCTTTTTAATACGGACACTTTCCATTTCTCTCATAAGATCATTAATCTGTATAATTTCCTTTTAACTAAATTTCTGCTTATATACAGAAGATTATCAATATTTACACCTAAAACATCTGACGTAAAAGTAAGGTTTCTATATAATATAGATTCTCTGTTGACACAACAATTTCTAAAATAAAACGAATTTATTGCGGAAGAATGATTATACCCACTTATGAAAAATCTATGCATACTACTTAAAATCTCCAAGGATGGCGTCAAAGTTGACATTAATGGTGGGATTAAACTACAATGTGTCCTCTCGTGTGCTAGCTCTGTCCAAATCTCTCATGCCAGTTGTCTGCAAAGTCCTTCAATCAGATCCATAAAAACTGGTACAATTCGCATTAAAAATTTTTTTTTTTATTCTTGCACCGAGCGATAAAATATCAAACAGAGACAAAACGATATTTGTTCTCGTTTTAATATCAGACACTAGATTTTTCCATCAAATATATATCTAACATCAGACATAATGTGACCAAGATACCTTACATTATTAACTATTTGGAGTCATACTGCATTGCCAAATACAATCTTCTCACATTTATCTGGATTATATGAAAGTCCAAAATCCGCACCAAACTTTTCAGATTCGTCAAGTAAATACCACATCGATCTAAGAGTTGGTGTCAGTAAAAGCCATGTAACGAGTCAAAAAAAGAAGAGACATGAATCGTTCTTGCTTAACCCATATCTTACAGCAAATCTGTCAGAGTATGATTGATTTAATTTAACCTGCCCCTCTACACGTGAATACATCGTCATCAGAAGTCTTGTAACAAGGGGACACAGACCGCGATCGATTAAAATTTTGAATTGCTTATCGTACTTTATCCTATGATCAAATGCCTTCGAACACTCGAGCAGAGTAGCTATCACACTGGAACTTAGTGAAACGTAATATTCAATGGTTTCCATCACGGTGAATGTACAAAGCGCTGTAGTAAATCCCTTTTCATAGGCAAACTGATAGTGTCTTGACTTAAATATATCTTTAAAATACTCAATAAGTATATAGTTTAAGATTTTACAAAAACTACCATCTAGTGCAATGGTTCTATAATTTTCAGAATTTGTTATGCATTTTCTTTTTCTTATTTTTAACTAAGGTTGAAAAGGTGACACGGTAAAAAATGTCATTGGTCATTCGATGACATAACATAATAGTCAAAAGGAATGATACAAAAATAAACAGCTTCTTTGGGGCTTCAATGAAAGCCTCGGTATGAATGTCACCTGCATCGTCTTTTTTTCCTTAGTTAAGTTTTCTAACAGCCGACTCCACCATTGCTGGGGTGAAAAAGTGAAGGTGTAAATTATTATTACTTGAAAACTTCCAACAGTCTTTGAGTATATCACCTAGCGTCTGGAGCAAAAGTGAGGACAATGTATTGGCAGGCTGTTCGGTTTACTGCACAATGACATACTTTTCTTTGAAAACTATCAATTATACTTGAATTTAAAATTACATCAGAGTGCACAGAACTAACTTCTCTTCGAAAACAACGCCAGTTTCCACTCATCAAATTTATCGCTGCCTTTTCTCGCTTAATTTGATCTTGATTCTGTTTTGTTGTTTTAACTGCTCTATGGCAGTTGAACCTGGTTTGCCTCCTCAAAGCAGCAGCACCCAGCCCCCAGCCGCCTCGAATACTGGCTGGACTGATTCCAAAATTGCTTCACTCTTGAATACCACCCCACTGAAATACCTCGTGCACGAATTCTACTAACGCCATGACTCCAACCACCACTCCTGTTATTAGTATCATCATAACTATCACCATCATCGTTATCAATGGTGACATTATTGTTGGATTGCTTTTTAGAACTCGGAATATAAGACTTAGCTGATAACTCTAAAATTTCAATTATATCGAGCTTGAAGGTAAAAAATTTCTACAGAATGAAGAGTGCAGTTAAGATTTGTGCAACAAATTGCATGAAATGGAATGTTAATAATATCCAATAACTCATCCACTGTATTTCTATAATTATCTTTATCTAGGGCCGTTGCCCTAGATAATGTTTTAGCATATCGGAATTGTTTTCACTTTCCACTCTCACCCGGTCATGTTATCAACCAGTTGGTCAGCACTAATTTTGAGGAACAAAAGGCAAAGAGTTATATATCATCACCATCTTCCGTAGTGCGGCAATCCAGTACCCTATCGTTAATGAGGGAGTTAATAAGTATATAATGAATCAGTTACGGATATCTGATTCAAAGTGTTCATAGAAGCATTAGATATGTTATATCGTCTATCCAAAATGGGAATAATAAACTCGTTACTATCAGCAAATTCATAAACCACACTGGGCCCTAAACCTGTCCGGACGACATCACAATTAACTGTCGCTTTAATGTTTTGCTGACTTTTGTCATCATGACCTCAATACTCTTGAGAAGCAGTGAGATGCTCTACAAGATATTCTCGCATTTTATATCTGATGTCTTGCAGAACCAGGTCCTTAAAGGAATAGAAGTCCTGTGAGTCAAGGGATGGTTAGAATGCTATGTATAGACCTCCAATCGAAAAAGTAGGACGTGAAGCATCAAGTACCAGTTGCCACATTTAAAAATCCGCTGAGGTAGAAATAATTAGATGCTAACAGGGCCAACCACTTTTCTTTTTTAATGTCAAGAGGATTTTTTCCTGTGCCTTTACTTGTTCCAGATAAACTAGACTCCGGTAAACTTGGACCAAGGAGTTAAATACAATTTTTTCCCATTTAATCATTCTCACTGCACTCAGAAGTACATCTGTTATATATACAACTTTAGACAACAAGAAAGAACTTCAACAGGTACAAAGAGAGAGAAAAATAATAATCATCATATACACTAAAATATAGAGCACTTGCTACATTCTATGCATAATCATATATATCAACATATACTATAACTAAAGGTTATAGTGCATATATTTCTATCAAAAACCCAAGATGACCCTAAACTTCCTTCTGTGAGAAAACCTTTATTGGCATTACTGGAAGTTATTTCAATATAGAGGTCATTACCGTAGAAACATAAACTCCGCTAAGCATTCAACAAAACAATGTGGATCCATTTCATACAAAATGTACTGAACAGCTTTCTGGCCATAAACTAATTAATTTCAAGTAATACTGGAAGTCACAATGAAACAATACAGCATTGGAGAAAGAGGAATAGAAGAGGGGAAGATTCCTTTTGCTGTAAGACCTCTGTATTTCTGACTCAAATCTTCTACGCCAGCTTCTAATCTTGGTATTGACTTATGAGCAATACCAATCAAACATCTGATTAAGCAGTAGCAAGGCTTTTTAATGCATGCTGAAGCCTTATCAATAGCCTTAATGTGTTATTTATTCATAACCATATAAAGGTTTGCCTAAATAAATGTAGCGCAGTTGTCATTCCCATAATATGTCACAGTGTACGTTTATAGTATTTGTTTTTAATCTCCCCCGACTCTTGACCACGAAAATCATAGCCATTTTTGATAGGACTGTTGGTGCAGTTTTTCCTCCGAGCAAATTTCTACATCAAGAGGAATGTTGGCTATCCTAATTTAAGGGGGACAATACCACAACAAAGAATAAGAGCACTCTCAGAAACATTGACACAATACTGTAATTAAATCAACAAACGGTACAGACTGAAGAAGCAAAATAGAATAAAAAATGAATAACTATCCAACCAAAATATTGCTATAGTCACTCAAGACAATTGATCCTCTGCACTGAAGAATATTAGATGCAATTACTGTGCCTGTACAAAAGCTGCTTGTTAAAACATAGTCATATCACTACACATCTTTCACTAAGAAATAAAGCAAGAAAAGTCAAATAACTTGAACACAAAGACAGCCAGACACGCACACACACAGTACATGCTGTAATATCGATGCAGTAAATGAAATGAAGTGGAATTTTGTTTTTACAGTTTAACTGTGGTAGTGGGGGTTGAGAGGCTAGGGACTGAACACGGTCAAAAAAAATTCTCCATACGTATATTGAGACCTGGAGGTGGGGATTCAATGCTTTAATTTGGAGATGTAATTTAATAAAAAGCCTTGCAATAATGACAAAAAAAGTACCTGTTTCAGCAATGTTTATCGAATACCTGTACTGTATTGGAAAAGAATGACACTTATTCGTAAAATATGTGGCCATTGGTAAAATACCTGAACTCAAAAAATATCTGATACCAGCCAAAAGAGGGACAACAATACAAGGGAAATCACATTTCAAAAGCAATCACATTTTTTATGAAAACAGCATAGCCTCTCTGTAAGTGTATTCAAATAACTACTGTGGTTTCACAAGCCTGCTGGAAATTATATAAATAAAATGATGATGGCGATGCAGCAAAAATATCAACGGTTTACATGAGGATTTAGCTGTGGTGTGTACTATCATGTAAGCACTAACAAGCAAGAATCGACATCTGTTTACAAGTGGGATTGTCAACTTCTGATTGTTGGCTACATGTTTAAATGAAAGGTGTTCTTGGTAAATGAATGAACTACTGCTCTGTATCCAGGTGAACCACTCTTTTCAAGGGAAAGTTACTCAGTACTTGAGACCCTAGACGATGGGCCATTGAAATTCTTAGCAGGGTCTCTAAGTAGAATGGATAATGGATCTCAAAACCCTGAGTAGACAATCATTATAAGAAATACTGGTCAAATAAGAAATTTTGAATGGAACAGACTTGGCTATAAATCAAGAAGCCTAGATGATGGCGCTCGGGAGGGACTGAATGACAAATAACAGAATGGATAAACTGGATGAGAAGCTGAACTGACCCTCAAAGTATGCATGAAGATGGCAGAAACATTCACTGAAGAAACAAAGACCAATGGGGAAATGAAATGTTCTTCATCAATACTACGATTTAATGGTCTTCAATAACACTTAGGGATCTATGATCTTGAGACGAGACAAAACTCTAACTGAGGTCAAGACAGCTGTGCAGATGATTTCCCTGGGGGTGAATGGTGAACATATGGTTAATGCCACTGGAGGAAATGACAAGAATGGGTGAACATGTGGGTAATGTCCTTGAAGCGAACGATGAGAATGGGTGAACACATGGGTAATGGCAATGGTAATGGGGATCTTTCAGGCGACCTGAAGATGGCACCTACCCCTGGTCTTGGTAGTGACATATAAACCTTCTTCTCCGGCGGTTTACTCTCGGCCATGATCTGGTCGCTAATGTCCTTGGTCAGGCTCTTGACGTCCCCCACCAAATTTAGCCACATGTCCGCAAACACTGAGAAAACCATGGCAAGAGCAAGGATAAAAAACAAACGAACAAAAACACTCCATGTTTATAGCTGATATTCTTTCTTTCTTTAAAAAAAAAAGGAGGCATGTTTATATATGGAAACATAAGCCGATAATGAGAATAACAGATAAGATAGAAATAATGGGCCCTCAGTTGTCTTCAGGGTATTATCATGAAGCATGATGCAGGAGCAATAATGCAGATGGGCAGGAGAAAATATAATTGTAAGTAAAAATCAGACCAAAATAAAACATGTTATGCTATCCATTAGCAGTATGGAATTGGTCATCGATAAGTTTAGTCTCAAGAGAACGAGATGCAACAGCGGGTTTACCTTCCACATTCTCCTTGGCGATCTTCGAAGTCGGGTACAGGCAGAGAGTCTGCGCGGCTGTCACGACTTGAGGGCCGTAGATCCTCAAGTTGATCTCTCCATATTTGGCAGCTACTTGCAACGAGTCAGTCGTGGCTATGTGCCGTAATAATTTACAGACCTGAAAATGAGTTATGCTTCTAAAACCAATCAACACAGGCATCATCGGCGAACAGTAGTCCAGTATTGGTGTATGCAACACATAATACTTTGAGTAAGGAAATTGTACTGATAGTGAGTGAGCGTAAAGTATAACTAGGATGACTAAAGCATAAAGATAAATAGCAGTCTTACCTCCTGTATGTGTTCTATGTGTTCTAAGAAGCGGTCTGCATACTCATCTAACCTCTCCTGATCTGTGGCCAAACCGGCATTTTTTAGCGCACTGATCAGCTCACTTTCCTCGCAAGCTCCCCGGACGAGCTCTTCTGCCTGTGGAGACAAAAATTTCCAGTCAAAAAACATTATTCGTGCAAGCAATAATTAAATGAACTTCATTTTATGCCTACTCCATAATTTACCGACAAGAATCAAGATGGATCACCTAGACTCTTGTGCAAAGTAGTTAATATGTATTGGAAATAGTACTGTGTAAACAAGACCATTTTTGTCGATAGACCAAGAAAATTTGTATGACAACTTGGAAAAAACTAACCTGTACTAGTGCTGTAGTTTGTAACTGGTGCTTCATGTCTCTCGTGGCTGCTAACATGGCATTGATAGCCGTTTCTAACTCATCGCCGGGAGAAGGCGGCTCTTTCTGTTCCTGGAGGAGGAAGAAATGACATAAGACCTTTGGAATGAGGTGTTGAAAGTCCACACTATCTTTCAATAAAGTTCTTTGAAATCGATCACAAATAACAGCTAAGGACATTTGAGTGAGAGGGTACAAAATGAAAGTCCCTTTTGCTGTTCCAGGGCTAGCCACATAAATTGTTGTCTTTTCAAAGATAAATCACACACAACCACAGGAACTCTATGGCAGTTTCGTGTAAATGAGAAAACTAGTTCAGTTTGGATAAAACAGACTCACTCGGTTCTATTGTGCTATATCCAACCTCTCCTACAATGTCATCGCTGAGTTTTACTTTTCGAAGCGAAAAATAATCTTGATTTGAAGTTTTTCACACAGTTACCATCTTAATAATAATACACATTAATAAGCATTGTTTGCTTATTATTCATTACATTTGATCCTCTTCCTTTAGTTTGAGATTTCCGTGACATTCCTCACACAAAACTGCAACTGAAACATATTTTGGCCCGCCCTGCTTCCGCCTTCGCCTGTACTACTGTTTAATACTTACCTTTCTTAATTATGAGGCATCTAGTTTTATACAACTGATCCTCTAGTTTTCTGTAATTACGCATTCTTATTTGCTATACTTTCTCTCCCCTTTCTGCCCTTCAATATTACTTCAGCAAATAAGACATGAAATACCTTCTCTGTCATTCATCTTCCACGTAAGTTATTATGATTTAAATATCCGACTAAAAGTGTCAAAATACGACGGTTTTCCTTAAGTAAAAAAAAAAGAAAAAAAATCAGACTGAAAGCTTCCAAATCGTTTCTCGATTAGGAAAAAAAAAAAAAAAAAAAAATTCCATCTGCTTGCCTTCTCAGCATCATCTGGGAAGAAAGTATTCGCCGGAAGAAAGTATTCGCCAACTGCTCGATCTGTACCTCAAAATGGGATTCGGTGGAGTCACTTCTGGTACTTGAAGTTTATTTTGGAAAGTCTAACCACTTTCCTTGATGACTTCTGATTCGGTTTTACCAGTGATGACTTTAGCCTTTTTATGAATTACAGTTTCTTCGTATGTAACCACGGCACGATTGGTCGAGGTACCCGGGTGTTAGGTGTACTACATATCAGATACACAAAGCACGTATGGTGTTTTAGAAGAAGACGGGTAGAAGAACGGGAAACGAATCCTAAAGTAACACTATATGAAAAGGAATGCAAGAAAAGAGGGAGTTGTAACAAGCAGAAGGCACCAGTGACTAACTTTTACATCTTGTTAAAATGTCTCGTTTATTGAAATATTTATCTACTATCTCTAGTCACCTAAAGTCCCTTCTTTAACCACAACAAAATTATTTAATAAATACTTTCATATCATCGTTCCCCACTCTTGTAAGTTATTATCTTTCAGTCTTATTTCATGATGAAGGCTGTCAATGAAAGTCATCATAGCTATGAGGATACATCTGGCAAAGATCTCCATACAGGCAGCTGTTGACTTTTCAATTTCTGGATGTCAGTCTTTGAATTGCTCCTTAAGTCAAGACCCCTTGTTTAATAAGAAAAGAATGAAAGTGGTTTTAAAGGGGAGAGAGAGAGAGAGAGAGAGAGAGAGAGAGAGAGAGAGAGAGAGAGAGAGAGAGAGAGAGAGAGAGAGAGAGAGAGAGAGGTTATTAATAGCATACTCACCAGATTAACCCCGACCCGTAACAACTGGTTGAGTTCAAGGCGTATTCTGTCTGTGAGCAAAAGGATATTTTCCCTGTGTTCATGGCTGGTGTATGCAGAGTCTGTGAAGTCCTGCATTCTCTCGCATATGGTATCTAAGGCCTGTTGATTGAAGCAGAAGAAAACTAAGATTAACAGAGCGAATCATTACATATTAAATTATCATGGGAGAACATTAAAAAAAAAATTAGGTTTATTGACAATAATACCTGATTTTTAAGGAGCAAGAAACAGTTACAAAGAAATATGTTTCATCATTAAAGTTATAGTAACATTTACACCAAAGTAACGGCTTGTAAAAAAAATATAGGTCTACATTTAGCCAAGTTTAGGTGAATGTTGAAATTATGTGAATCGTTTCCGAGTAGCCAAATTTCACGAAAGTTTAGAACCCATAAAGAATATAACTAAATAAACCTTTGCTATGCAATTAGAAAATTAAAGCATCAAAAAAAGTAAAACTAAAAACAACGACCCTGATGGAATAGGATAGATATGCTCAGTACATATAAAATGATTTCTCTTCAGATCTTTTCTTGCGAGATTAAGCAAGCGACTTCAGTATTACACAAACGAAAAATATTTTCGTTCAAAAATGCACAGGCCAATTGACTTATTAAAAAAATTGATGAGTGAAAATTATTGTTTATGCTAATTAAAAAAGGAAGTCTTCTAATGTGAATATTTCATCTCGCAGAGTCATATATATCATAAAGGAATCATATTATGGAACAGAGAGTTGGAGTACGATAATCAAAGAGAATGCGGTTTTCTCCCGTGCGAATGTCTTCAATTGGCGTATGTCTTCAGTGGACACTCCCCACTGAGGCTAAACATGCTGTATCAGGACCTTCAGGAAATGAGATATGAATAATTCATATTGAAATTTGTTGCAAATATGAATGTCAATCCGATGTTAATTTAAATTCTTATGTAGCATCTTAACTTTGAAATACAAATAAAAACAATGCACACAGGAAATCTGCCTGCCGACTATTATTGAGGTAAACATGGAACACAAACAATTAATTCTGAAAGTGTTATAAAAATAAATGATGCAGCTCAAAAAATGACCTGATGTATGCCTAAAGATTGTAAGTAACAATACAACGCAAGAGCGAGAGAGAGAGAGAGAGAGAGAGAGAGAGAGAGAGAGAGAGAGAGAGAGAGAGAGAGAGAATGCAAAGTACTGTACCTGACACAGTCGATCTCTAACAGCAGGGCCACATAAAGTCATCCGAGTCATTTCCACCGAATCCTCCAAGTGCCTTAGTGCCCCATACATAGTGTGGTTGGCATCCCAGTCCTCCTGCCAGAAGTATATTGTTAGCTGAAGATGATAATTGTCAGCGAATTCAATAAACAAGTAAAGGTACATTTTCCTTCAAGTGAATACTGCATCCAATGGAGAGAATGAGAAGCGAATTTCCTTGAAGCTGATAGTAAGCCAAAATATGTTGAAAGATACATTACTTTCCAAGAAAATACTGTGTGTGGTAAATTCTTAATGGAAAAATATATTGTGTCGAAATAAATATTTAATATTTTTTACTTTACAACGTATCAAAAAGCATACTAACAGTCAGTTGCTTTTAAGAAACACAACCTTTCAGGACACAAGTCGAACAAGTTTAAATGTTAAAAGACCTTGAATGCCATATATACACTGAGGTGTAGACTTCATTTGCTGAACATGTATGATTCTGATGACCAAAGTCCAAAATATGCCATTTCAAATAAACAAGACCCATTCTTCATAATTCTCTTTTCAAGTTAATTCATTTGTGTCTGTGGATCTATGTAAACGAAGCAATCCTAGTACATAGGGAAATCATAACTTTAATAACAGCAGCCTCTACCGACCTGTCTCGCCCTAATGGTTCCGGGGGACTCGGCAGGACTTTGCCCATTGACCCTAGGTTCCCCCTGGGCATTGACCGAGTCCAGGACACCGTCTTTCACCACGTAATGGATGAGATCCATGGCTCTACGCATCTGGCAGAAAACCGTGTCTCTGTTCTCCCGAGACGTCAAGCACTCGGGGTGACGCAAGCACACCTGAAAGGAAACATGGGAGATCAGTACACCCAGAAGGATATATGGGAGATCAATACACCCGGAAGGATACATGGGAGACCAGTACACCTGGAAGGATACATGGGAGATCAGTACACCTGGAAGGATACATGGGAGATCAGTACACCTGAAAGGATACCGGGGAGACCAGTACACCTGGAAGGATACATGGGAGATCAGTACACCTGGAAGGATACATGGGAGATCAGTACACCTGGAAGGATACATGGGAGATCAGTACACCTGGAAGGATACATGGGAAATAAGCATACCCTGTAAAGGATACATGAGAGATCAGCACACCTGAAGGGATAAATGGGAGATCAGTACAACTAGAAGGATACATGGAAGATCAGCACACTTGAGAAGATAACTGAATACATCTGAAAAGAAAAATGGGAGACAAGCCCACTTGAAAGGATACATGGAAGATCAGCACATCTGAAAGAATACGTGAACAATAAGCACTTCTGGAAGGATACATGGGAGATATCACACCTGCAGGTGCAGAAACAATGCGGGGACAACCATAAGGATAAAATATGTGAGAGAGAGAGAGAGAGAGAGAGAGAGAGAGAGAGAGAGAGAGAGAGAGAGAGAGAGAGAGAGGGAGAGAGAGAAAATATTTATGTGAAAATACGTAAATTACATTTCATATCAGTAGCTGAAAACCTTCCCAATTCAAGGCAGTCAGCTGCGTGTTACCAAAAAGACACTCCTCCTCCTTCGCCTTTCCCTTCCCTCAATAAAGGATGAAGACTTCCCAATGCAAATGAAGTGGCATCTCATCTCATCGTTTAGTCGCGGGTTTCGGATTACGGGGTCCAGGAAACAGACAGAAAATTTCTCGGTATCACCATCTCCAGAGAAGAAAGAAAGAGAGAAAGAAAGAAAAAAAACTCTGCTTATTAATTGGTCTTAAAGTTGATGGATCGATGTTCCTGCTACTTCGCTGCAAACTCCACCAACTTGGATGAGTAACGTGGGCACTGGCATGAATTTTTATTTGTCGTTACAGAAGTTCAAGAGAAGATGCATTGCACTACTACCCTAATGCAGTTCCTCTTGCGTTTTGATAATTTAATTATCATTTTCTTTATTTATTTACTGATTTGGTAATTTACCTGTTTTTCTGACAACTGGTCTCTTCTTTCTTTATTTCCCGTTACTTTCTGGTACTTCTTCCGAATGAACACTGTATTATCTGGAAGCTTGAATTGCAAGTCAATAGCCCCTGTTGGCTGATTACATATGAAGAGGGTTCATCTGGATAATAATAATAATAATAAAATAATAATAATAATAATAATAATAATAATAATAATAATAATAATAATAATAATAATAATAATAATGATGCAAAAAGTATTAAAGTTAAGAGTGTTCAGATCTCTTCCATGTACCGCTGTTCAGTCATGAATCGTTTTCGCTTCGAATGTCAGTCATAACTGAGCAAGTTATAACTATTTTATAACTATTTCATCCGAATCCTATACATGACTCGAATTGTTTTGCATAAAAGATTTAAATGTTTCCAAGGTTGAGTTTCAAAAGATTTGTCGTGCACTGAATGCCTAGAGTAAAAAGAAGAAGAAGAAGAAAAAAACAGAGAGAGAGAGAGAGAGAGAGAGAGAGAGAGAGAGAGAGAGAAGAAGAAAAATTCAGTAAATAAACGAGACAAAGGTTCGTAAAAGTAGAGAGAGAGAGAGAGAGAGAGAGAGAGTTAATTGCAAGTGTAGAAAAAAGTAGGAACAACTCTATGGAAAACACGAGAGAGAGAGAGAGAGAGACAGGTTTACTAATCATTCACTGTGTTCTAATGGTTTTGCCTAGATTTCTTTTAAACTTCCACACTGTTGCTGTTAACAACTGGTGGCAGTTTATTCCATGTGTTCCATGTCTTGTATATGAAGAAGATCCCACAATGAGATGTGTCGTATCTCTTTGGTTCTAGTTTCCATCCATTACTTCACGTCTGGTTTTCGTGTAACGTAAATAGGTTATTGTCTACTTTTGTTATGCCTTTCAGTATTTTCAATGTTTCTATTAGTTGTCCTCGCAATTGTCGTGTTTCTAAGTCATACATGTTCAGGTTCTCTAGTCGTATTTGCCTGATGGATGGAACTGACTTTGTGGCTCTTGCTTGTACCCCTTCTAGTCTATTCATGTCCATTCTTAGTGTTGGTGACCAAAAATCTACTGCATATTCAAGATGTGGCTTAACTATTGATATGTAGAACTGCAGCACCGTTTCCTTGTTTCTGTATTTGAACTGCCTCTCTATGGATAGTTTCTGCAACTTTCTTTTCAGCTTTTATGAACCGTTTTGTGGATTTTAAGTCCTTGATAATAATGACTCCAAAACCCTCTTCTTGTTCTACACTATTTATGCCATTCCCCAGCATTATGTAGTTTGCATGAGGGTTGTTTGTTCCTGTTTGCAACACTACACTTATCCAGATTAAAAGGCATTTGCCATCTTTCTGACCACTCTCATGTTTTCCTTAGATAATTTCTAAACTTTCCCTGCTGCATTTACACCTAGTTTGGTGCCATCTACAAATCTGGCTATCCTGTTAGTTAAGCCTACATCAATGTCATTAATGTAAATAAAAAACAGGAGCGGGCCAAGGACAGAACCCTGAGTTAATAGTATAAATAGTATCTGTAGAAACAAAGTGGGAACAACTGTAAGGACATGACAAAGAGAGAGAGAGAGAGAGAGAGAGAGAGAGAGAGAGAGAGAGAGAGAGACCCACCTTGGAAGCCGTGAGTAACATCATGGTTGAGCGATCGAGGACTTGCCTGGCGGCGGCCATCTGCGCCCTCCGCCTCTCGTCCTTCATGTCCGCCGCCCTGTCCCCCGTCAGGTGAGCCAGTTCGACCATTTCTGCCCCGAAGTGGCTGAAGGCCTTTACGAATTCGGTGAAGTTGGTGACACTCTCCAGGCGCGATAGGCTGTGAGTCACCTAAGGGAGGGAGGAAAGAAATGGTAATTAATACCTTAGACAGTAGTGTCAGAACAGAACAGCTTCACAGAGTACAGATGGAAAATTGTCAATATCCACTGATTACAGAATATATTATATGGACCGTCTTCTGTAGGGCATTAAATTACAACAAAATAGATATTTTAAGATAACATGTCCCCATTTGTTTTTCTAATAATCTCCTAATCACAGGCAGTTTAATTTCTTCTACTCACACGTTTTGGAGAAATCGCCATATACCAACGTAAGGTCATCTGTTGAAAACTGTCAATATCCAGTGTTTAAAAATACACCATAATTATAAGGACCTTCTGTAGGATATGTAAATTACATAAAATTGATATTTTTGAGTACCAAATCTTAGTTTGTCTTTCGCATTAATCTCCTAGTCTTGAATAATGTAATTTTTTCTACCCCTCTGCTCTGGAGACACGCCATTTACCAATGCAAGGCCATCTGTGGAAAAACGTCAGTATCCAGTGTTTCAAGAAGCGGCTATAAGGTTCTTCTTCTGTGGTATGGGTAAAAAAAAAGAGAGAGAGAGTTTTATAAGGTAACAACTCCTCATTGTAGAGAACACTCCATGCAGTCACAATAAAATCTTTCCAGTGTGCGTACTGGCCTTTAGTAAACACATAGATTAAATTCCTGGGCAAACTTTATAAGATTCATCTTCATAATGTATTCCAGGAGAACTGGTTAAGTGTCGAAAGCGCAGATACCTTTTCCAGGTGCTTCGTCAAGTAACGTTTAGTGAGAAGTAAGCCTCTTTCAGTTACCACCAGATAATGCGACGAGACGCCCAACCAAGTTGTTGAATATCTAGTTTCTATGATAATACTTCCTAATACTTGACATATTTATTAATAAATATCATCTTTCAAATACTTAAATTGCACTTCCAGTATCCAATAAACTGTCTATATTAAATATACCTTTTGAACCATGACTTACGTGGTTCCTTTGCTCCTCCCGGGAGTAATAATAATAATAATAATAATAATAATAATAATAATAATAATAATAATAATAATAATAACAGTTTTCTTATAGAGGTAACAATTGATAAATAA
>NC_087200.1:39324711-39334711 GCF_015104395.2 Macrobrachium nipponense
TTACAATATTCTAAAATTCTACGCAATATTTTCCTTTTTCAGTATTTTTTCCGAATACTTTATTTTTCGTTTTTTTCTCCCAAATGATGGACCATCACTTTAGGACCTACCGCGAAATTTTCTGGTGTCTCGGTGGGGTAGTACCCCACAGCGGTCATCTATCGAGAACAATTCACTGAGTGACAAAAAATGAAAAAAAGGGTCACAGCTGACTCAGCTTTGAGAGCTTGTTCCAAAAATATAGTCGCTTGAATATAGCCACCTCAGGAAGAAAGCAATTCTTCCATTCAAAGCATAGAGTAGAAAACTCCTTTAATAGCAGAATCCTACTTGATCAACAGATGTGCAACATTTATACAAATATATCATTATAATTCGCAATGTATTCTTGTTTTTAACGATACATGTATGGGAAACTCATGAACACGATTCCTTTACCAGGGTAATGACATCAATCAATAGAAATAGCGTTTCGGAGGAACAACAATATCAGTAAGAGTTAAATGAAACCTTTATGCACAATGTTAAGCGAATATAATGAATAAATAACACTGCTTTGGCATTGAAAACATCTAATATCAACAAGAACTAAAAGTTCTCCTCCTTGCACGACATGAATCCCGTGGCAGAAAGGAGTGAACACCATTCAGATAATCTCATTACTCAAACCACTTCAATGAGACGACTATGGTGCAAATCTTAACATTCTAAACTGAGTTTCTCTTATCTGTCGGTGTTTTCCACACAGGAAAATCACTTGTCACTTTCCTACCTTTCTGTGAACTGACTTACTTTGGACACAGGTAACCTTCGATATATCTTTGCAACAGAAAAAAAGAGGATATAACAGTAAACAGGCGAATGGGACATATGAATCGCAACTAAAAATAAATGAGTGTATGTATGCATACAGACTGATGATATATATATTATTAAACAAATATCGAATATTTAGAGAACCTAATACCATAAAAATGTACAAAGAACGAATACATTTCTTAGATTTCTCAACCTGGAACGCAAGGGCCAAACATGCAAAATAAAATCAAATATAATAAAATGATACTAAAACAAAACAAACGTATAACGGTTAGACACTGAAACAAATAAAATGAATTACATGATATAGAGAAAAATCTTGTTTTTTCTGTCGCCATAAAAAAAAATCATGCAACACTGAGACTCAGTTTACAGTACTCTAACAACCCGTGAAAAACAACTACTGCTAAAAAGATTCCCAAAGTTTACAAGAGAAAAAGAAAAAGAAAAAAAAAAAGGGTCAGCAGGAGTCCAAGGCGTTACATCCCCCACCAAGGAAAGATTTCACAAGTTGAACATCTTTAAGAGCAATCTGCTTCTCGTGACCTCTGCTCCGAATGACCTTCTGATGGTCAAAGTTCCGGGCTCCGAACAACAATAAAACGCTGATGTAGCGTTGTTTAAACACATCCAACCTTCAGGGAACAATTCTACTCTCAAGGCTTCTTTTCAACAAGTAATTTCTTTGGTAATCAAGGTGTAGGCGGACCTAAGTGTTATGGGAGGAGTGTTCTTTAGGAACTGGTGGGACTCTTGGTTTTAATTTAAAAACAATATTTGACATAATGGATACAGTAAACGTTTAACTAGTCACCTGAACGTTTATATAGTTAAAATGTGTGTTACGAGCAACAAGCTTTACTCTCATGTGCCTTTAAAGAAGATTACCAAACACCACCATATAATTAAGCAGAAGTCACAGACACGACCACACAAAGACAGGCAGTAGCTCTGATGTCAGAAAAAAAAAACTGACGCGCTAAAAGGACAGTCATGACAGATGACTGACTGGAAAAAGGAAAAAGGTAGGCCAGCTGACTAGGCCAGCTGACTGAATATTAAGGAACTCGGAATGTATGGGGAAAAGTATAGCAAAAGCACAGTTCAAAAAGATGACTCTGAATGGGGAAACAAAGGAGTTTAAAGAAAGGCACAAACGCTGAAGAAACGTTTGTTTCCAGACGGCAGTTGTGTTGGAAGTTTGCGAGTGAAGCGGAAAGTGTGTAAATAGGATTACGAAAAGGCACTTGATGGGAGAAATGAAGACATGCTGTGAGAATGTGTTGATGAAGGTGCAAGATAACCTGTTGACGGTTGAGGAATTATTCTGCTAAATGTGAATGAATGAGAAGCTAGACCGGGAGTGAAAATGGAACACTCATAAATATGATGAAAAAGGATCACTGATGTGAGATCAGACTACTCAAGCTAGAAGTATAGTTTCACTCAAGGGTGCTTGAATGGAATACACCTGGAGCATTTTTCTGTGTATTTTTCTAGAAAAGCTTCCCAGTAATTGTCCATGTCCTGTGTTGCGGTCGTACTCGAGATTTTTAACATATTCCTCTAGCTTTCTTAGGTCTACTCGACGGTGGTCTAATCTCTTTTTTGTCTTGAATATTAATGTGAAATGTAATAATTTGCATCTACTGAAAGGACAGACACTACGTTATCTTCTGTTGACAGGACAATGTCTAGTATGCTGTTTCCTCTAGTAGAGAGAGAGAGAGAGAGAGAGAGCGAGCAAACAATATTTGAAGCTGATGAATGAACGGCCTGGTGACAAATGACAATGGTGAGTAACAAATGGAGAGAAAGACTCGTAGATTTGTGATGAATGTGGTGAAAATAACTGAAAATTAATTATCAAGACGGAAACACTGCTATGGATGTGGAATTTCTGAGAAGAGATAGATTAAGACAAGAAAAGCTTAAACCACTGTGGCAAAATAACACGAAGAAGACTGAGGTGACTTTCGAATAAATCGTCGGGTAGAAGTAAATGTTTACAAGGTAGCTTGGTTTACAAATGACTCATTTCAAAGATCAAACAAATTACAGCGATGATGAAAACAGTTAAAAATGGTACGTCATTCAAACGGCCAGGATATGAATGAGAAATTTAGATAAATGAGGTTCATTGCCTTGTCAGATTAATAGTGTAATCTGGCGAGACAACAAATTTGTGTGTGTGTGTTGCGCTGTGCGTTGTGAGTGTGCGTGTGTTGGTGTGGTGTGTGTGGTTGTGGTTGTGGTGTGTGTGTGAGGAGAGAGAGAGAGAGAGAGAGAGAGAGAGAATTGTGCCGATATTAATTTTACTTGTAAGAACTGGAATGGTCAAGTGCACAGGAATAAGATAAAAATATAGCAATTGTTGTAGGTAAGTTTTTATATATATATATATTATATATATATATATATATATATATATATATATATATATATATATAAGGTATATACAAACTTTCACACACTTTCTGAACGTATGGACAGACGAAGCACCGTCGAAGTCATCCAGGAAGAAATACATCATAGTGATGTATATACTATTGACAGTGACTTAATTTACATATCTGAAGAGTCGAGATGGTGAACATGCAAGACGTCGGTAATAGCAGCTGGCAAACGATCTTTATTCCTTAGTTCATTCTTTATAATAATTAGAAAGATCGATTTAGTTGTGTCAACTAAATAAAAAAACACTACGTTCTTGAAATCCTTTACTATCTTCAACCATTCAAATTTTGAATTTTGAAATATATATAAAAAACAATAAAAACTGCCTCTGGATTTCATAGTTTCAAGGACGGGAAATTCCCGCTAAACCTTCCTAAATGAAGAAAATAAATTTTAAGTTGTAGAAGTTTGTGAAAACACACGAGCTGAATTAAAAGAAATATGTTCACACGAAACCAAAGTCATGAAGAAATAATCACAGCAAAAAAGACAAAGTAATGGAACAAAACATCAATGGTAAATATGGACATCAGTCAAGTGCGCGGGTCCGTCGCTAACTAAAGTTGTAAAGTAGGAATGAAATGGAAATTCACCGACAAATAGCTTTATAGGACATATATATAATATAGATATAATCTATATATATAATATATATAATATATATATAATATCTATATATAGATAACATATATGTATATATAATAATATATATATATTATCCATTATTATAATAATATATATATATATAAATATAGCATTATATATATTATACATACCTATATATATAATATATATATATATAGTATATATATAGTATTTCACCTTGGATCCAGGTAGCATTAAAGATTATTTGACGTACTCAATTATAAACATTTGTGGAACCCTTCACCTTAGCTTTTATTTGCCTATCGTCAAAATAGGTAATCTTGTAACTATGAATACCCATAAACATTATCACAACTGAAACCAGTGTAACATTCTTGTGCTGACGGCTGAGGTAACGACACCGTTCGTGTGTGGAACATTCCCTTTCGCGGATTAAAACCTTAGTGCTCATTGCAAATAGTGAACAAAGCCAACAAATAAAAAAAATGAAAACCTGAAATGAAAAAGATACTGTGAGATTGGCGCAGCGGGTGGCCAATGACGAGGACCACTCGTGAGGTGAACAGGTGTGAAGTACGGTGTGGTGGACATTTGGTAAGTGTAGAAGACAACCTGAGTGGTGGTGGGTGAGATTCAAAAGTCAGAACTATACCTGCAGCAAAACTTGGGACGATCTCGTCCACCCTGAGGCATCTTCCATCTCCAGGCATGTTGCCTTAAAAACAGAATCATATGATGAAAAACTGGTTGCATGATTTCACTCTTTCGGGAGTCTGATTATCTTAGAGTCTCTGGGATCCAGTGAACTTGAAGATATAGTGTGAAATTATATATTAAAAACACGGTAAATAATAACAAGTGTTGTACCTAAAGAATTTATAGCTTACTGAGATACAATTCAAGTCTTCACAGTTCAACTCATAGACTACCACCCAAACTTTAATTTATAAACATTTCAGTAATATAACTCTATGTGTGAAAGGTTAACTAATTCCACTAACATAGCTTTAATTCCCTTGCAAATTAAATTCATATATTTAGTTCATAAAACACCAGATTTTATGATAAACAACCTGTCTGTCATATAAGGGAAACCTGTTTCGCATGGAATAATTTTATATTGATTTCACAACATTAAACAATTTCAAACAAAGAATAAAATCTAAATCAGCAAAAATAGATATGTTTCTGGACAAGTGCAGCTTATACCATCTGAGAGTTAAAATATAATCATTCTCTTACTTTCAGCTGCTTGAACTATTGACATTGTTTTTTATGTCTTCAGTGATCACGAAAACAATCAAAATTAAATACTATATAGCTTGAGAGGATTGTAACAGATTCTCAAAGATGATGCTCTTTTTAGATCACGATCTTACAAATTCACATCTTGGTCACCATAAAAACCCTTGGCGTTGTATACCTGACTATTTAATGTGTCCATTGGGACTCGACTAATATAACTGAATTTAGGTAACACCATTAAAAAGAATAGATTCAATAAAAGGTGAAGAAAGTATTTTTTTATGGTAATTTCCAAAACTGTTGCTTATAGGACGAAAGGCGAGTAAGTCTATATTCTGAATACTTACCAACAATTTCTTTATATATACGTAAAAGTCTCAACTGTCTTTTTAGTTAATTGTTTGCGTATTCATAGTTAATTATATAATGTTTATTTACATCATTCTATTAAAGGAATTGGCAATAATAATTAAGTTAGTTGTGTTATTTTATGTCTAGGTACAGGTAGGTAGATTTCCTATTTGAGAGAGAGAGAGAGAGAGAGAGAGAGAGAGAGAGAGAGAGAGAGAGAGAGAGAGAGAGACTACCTGCCTTTCAAGAGCTTTACCTCAAGAAAAAGTAGAAGGAAAAGGGAACCGCGAAGATATCGCCGCGTAGGAGGAGTGGAAAAACTTCACAAAACTTCAAGAGAAACTAACAGCCAGGGAGATGAGAAGGAGAGGGGAAGAGAAGATGGGATGGAGAAGGGGAAAAAGGTGGGAAGGGGGGAGGGGGCGGTTCAGGGTGATGGACGCCATGGAAGGAGAGATGCAATAAAAACTTCTTTTTCTTTCCATTAGATTAAGTGGCCACAGGACCGGCCTCAATTCCCTTTTAAAGTCATAAAAACACACAAAACATGGACCGAAGTCAACCTATCAGTCTAGTTATTTATCTAGCTATTCATCATCCTGTCTATCTATCTATCTATCTGTCTATCTATCTATCCAATATATATATATATATATATATATATATATATATATATATATATATGTGTGTGTGTGTGTGTGTGTGTGCGTGTACATATATACTTTTATAACAGTAAGCTGTTCCCCTAAACAGAAGTAGCTTAAGGCAAAATACTTCACAGCTGTAACTGCAACGCACATACTTTACTCTTTGAATAGTGAATGATTCCATGTGCAGTAAACTTCCACAACATTAGCTGTTTCATATTCCTTCAAAGAAGGTTTGTAAGCAGCGGATCGAATCTCTCGTTACTCACTGAGCCATTCACATCTACCCCGCATGCATAATATAATGGCTATTTCTTTTCTTGCGTTTCTTTCACCCCATCCATCTGACTCCTTATGGGTCTATTTCTCTTCATCCCTTCCAATTGTTCTAAAACATTTGCTCTTTTTACTACCTTATCGGCCTTCATTCTTGCAGCGTCATCATAAGATCTCCGAAGACCATCTTTCTACTTCTATGTATCTCCCCAGTTCTAAGAAAATCATTCATCTCAACAGCTTTTATCTTTATCCTTTCATTAACATTCAGCACTCACATTCACTTCTATGAAGGAGAACTGACTCTCAAATACCCAAGCGAATCAGTATCATCCATTCTTGAACCATCCATATCATCTATCATGTCATCTTGTGAATACTTTCAAACTATTTCACTAGGTGATGTAGTTTCTCTTCGCTAATCCTAATCAGTAGTGTATCGTCTGGAAAATTCTGCCTTTTCATATTCCATTCGTGGCCCATATTCATATCCTTCGACTTTGCACCTACGTCTAATTTCCTTTCTCTGACTTCTCGCACCATTCCATCCGTTAGGATTTTAAATAGACTTGCAGATATAACAGCTCCTTTTTTTGGCATACACACACACGCATACATATAATACATATATATGTATATATATACATATACATATAGTATTATTGCGCAATTAGGAGTCGTTTCACACGACGGTACACAAGTGCATGAACCATCCATCCCGTGTCTGCTGAATCGACGGTGTAGCTCCTTGGAATTCAGAAAGGACCCTCTGAGTTCTGTTTTTATTTCTCTCTCTCTCTCTCTCTCTCTCTCTCTCTTTTTTTATTTTATTTTTTTTTTTGGAGGGGGCCGGGGGGGACGAGAAGGGCGATCATAACATTGCCTATTGGAAGTCTCATTATAATAAACTGCCCAAAGGAAGGCGCTACACTTGACCACTGAGGAAGCTTAGCTACTCCTTCCGCCGGGTGTAAACACTCAAATGACACAGTCTTCCTTAAGAGTCCCTACTGGAATCTTGATGTAATAAATTTCATCTCCAAAGGTCTTCTTTGATCTTGGAGAACACGTGGGTACCCCAGGCTTCATTCAGCCGACCTCTCCCCTTACCCTACCACCCCCGCCCTTTCCCTAACCCCCTCTCTACATCCCGACACGACCCTAAAAACGAACCATCAAAGGGCCTGGCGTCGTCGATCGGAAAAGGAGATAAGACCACGAAAGAAAAAAAGAAAACAAAATGATCAAGCAAATTCTCCTCTTAGTCATTCCTCCTGTTTCTCTCCTTCCGTCACTCGGCGGTTCTTCCTCCACTTGACGTCGAGTACATAGGTCCTTTGCTTTATTATCTTCTCTATTTTCTTTTCCTTCTCATCTTCCTCCTCCTCCTCCTCCTTCTGCTCTCCCCTTGAATCATTCTCTTCCAGTTCAAATTTTTCTCTTCTCGTCACTACTCGAGACGGTCGTCGTGTCGTGGCCTACGTAGTGGATGTGATGACAAGGTGGGCGTTCATACGTGTTCAGTCCTTCTTGTATTTCGCTGACATCCGCTGGCTGGTTTTAATAGATATGTATATATACATATAAATATAGACACAGTATATATATTGGACCTAATGAACACATGAGCACGCGTTTCACGGAAGTAAATTTCTGTCTAACTTCGGGATCCTACCAGTCACTCAAATGAAAGGTCAGAGCTCTATTAAATGACCCACAAAGACTGGAGTTCGATCTCGATGTGAGTCAGAAATTAATTCATATATATATATATATATATATATATATATATATATATATATATGTATACATATATATATATATATATATATAATATGATATCTATATATATATATATATTATATATATAATTAATATAATTAATGTATTAATATATTATACAATATATATATATATATATATATATATTATATATATATATATATATATTTTTTTTTTATCTCTCTTTTTTTACGGTATATGCAATCATCGTAAAGGGTCGAGTCAGGTGTCCGTCATTATTATTATTATTATTATTATTATTATTATTATTATTATTATTTATTATTATTATTATTATTATTATTGCAACCTATAGTTCTAGAAGTATTTATATGACATGGTGAAGTAACATTATACTAAAGTGAACTTAACTATACTGAAATCTGTTCCTTCAGTGACAAATTTGCACTGAATATTACACTCTATGCGTCAAAAAATACCAGCTTCTCCAACCCTTTTTAAAGTGTGAGAGGTGGGAAGGGAAAACGGAGACATCTAGAAACCACCAGCCTCCAATTCCAACTTCATAGGTTTATGGAACAATTAGCGTAGGAATTGTTGCAAGCGTCCAAAAAAAGGTTGACGGCTGACCCCTGACCTTTGGAATCAAAAGTGCATGGGATGTCAATATAAAGAGTGCCACGTGAAATGGGCAGCGTTTGTAGGCAGTCATCCCATTTCCCGGATGACGAGTCGCGCGCTATAAATGGCGACCGATAAGAGGCTTCAAAAGGGAGCATTTCTCGTGGTCTCAGACTGTGAGTCTTCTTCGTTACGAATAATCCGTGAATCAGGAAGCTGATTCGCGCTGAGCAGCCCTGTTAGAACTTACGTTATTCATGAGAGTGATGCGTGACTTGGGTGAGGTGCGAAAGGAAGCCGATGAAAATCGACCTCAAGGACGAGAGACTGAATGGACACGAGTGCGGAGTACAAGATTTAGGCCAAAGGCAAAGCGCTGGGATTTATGAGGTCATTCAGCCCTGGAATGGAAATAGAGAGCAAAAGAGGTTTGGAAGGTGTAACACGAGGAAACCTTCGCGGTTGAACCATGAAACAACTGTTAGAGAGGGTGGAAAGTAAGATGGAAGAAAGATATAAACATAAGTGCAGTACAACGAATGACAGAAGTTGCAAAGAGCCTTAAGTAATGCTTACAGTGCACCGCGTGAGATGCACTGATAGCCCTATCCTCTCAAAGGAAAAATGAACATTACTAAAACTAGCCAACGTCTAAAGAAAAACAATCAAAATCACAGTTAATAAAGAGAGAATTGAACTTCAATTTTATTTCCATTGTTTTCTTTTTACTTAAAAAAAACCCATTTTAAGAAAGGAAAAAAAATTAAATTACCCTAGGCTTTTGTTCAAAACAGTTTGCTAAAACAAATCCGTATTGCCTTGTGTAATGCGCACCTTAGAGAACATTTTAGGAGTACTTGTAAAACATGTTGGAGAAAAGCATCAACATTTTATTATATATATATATATATATATATATATATATATATATATATATATAATAATATATATATATATATATATATATATATACTTCAGCACTGCGACGGGTGATCGAATCTTGAGCGATCAATATCAGAGAATAAAGAAAAAATTTGCACAGAAACCAAGTTACGTGAGAGAAGCTCTTCAGAGCGAACTCAAATTACCTACCCCTCCTCCAGCACAAGAGGCTGATAATGATTTGAAGACGTTTTTCTATCGTTTTATGTTTCACTTTAGTATTTCTTAGTCGATTTTGTATTTCAATGTTCTTTTGAGCACATTTAGCGATGTTTTGGATTAAGCCTGTATCA